>NW_017387361.1:0-64638 GCF_001636725.1 Cordyceps fumosorosea ARSEF 2679 | reverse complement strand
ATATTAAAATAATAACTAAATATAAAGTTTATATTAATACTATTATATATATATAGTTTTTTATTATATATATAGTATACTATTATATTAGTATTATATACTCTCTTATAGTAAGTATAATAGGTTCTCTTTATAACTTTATAGTTAACTTATATAAGTGTCTATTAGTTTATTAGACCCTAGTATAGTATCTACTCTATCTAATTTTAAGTAGGAGGAGGAGGAGGAGGAAGAAGTATAGTAGTTATAGTCTTACTATAACTTTACTATAGTCTTATACTATAAAAGTTTTTTAAGAATTTTAGTGTTTTATATTATAAACTTATTAGTAGTTTATACTTTACTTATAGTATATTTATACTAATTTTATTTTACTCTTTAAATGCAAGATGCGCTGCTGAAGCCACTAAATCTGGCGGGTTCTGCCGCCGTTTTTAGCGGTAACAGCAGTGAGGAGACTCACGCTCCAGCCCACCCCCGTCAGGTACTGTGTACTTCGGGCGGCCTTAGCATACAACCGGCCCACTCCCCGCTTCTAACCACAGGAGCCTACGGAGTACATCCATTCTCGTTCCTCGGGTTCGTTGGCTGCTTTTCTATTTTTACCGCCCACGTATTCTAGCGGCGTTTACCACTAGAATGACTAGCACCACGATATATAGAGCGGCGGCCTGCTCGCTTCCCTTCCCATCTCCTTTTCTCCATCACTCTAAGTCCGTCGTGGCCTCCAACCCAGGCCACCTCCTCCCTAGTTCAACAGAAACGATCCTGCCACGATGCTAAGCGCTGTCGCCCGCACACACTATGCAAACGCTCCGGACAACCACCACCTCGAGTTCCTCTAGTTTTAAAGAGCCAAGCAGCTTAAAAGAGCACTAAAGCCTGCGCCGCTCTCAGCCGAGCAGTACGCTATGAACCGGGAGTGTCTTAGCACCGTTCGATTTGTAAAGCCTAAGTACTCTACTAAAACAGAGATCAACGTCTCTAGCATCTTTAGAAGATGGAAACGGTGCGCTGAGATTGCCTATAAGCCTATCTTCGAGCCTACAGCTAACCTTAGTGTAGCTACTACAGTGAAAAGGACGTTAGCGACTAGCGAGCGACGATTATTAACCTAACCCGTGCCACTACGATGGACTTTTTTCTCTTCGTCTGTAGAAACTATAACGTCTAGTCGTAGGGTACGTTAGAAGAGTATATTCACTAATTCTAGTAGCTCTATACGACTGTTATAGGGCGTTATATGGATAGAAACGATACGAAGGAAGTCTATAAGGTATTGAACCCCTCCGAGTGGGAGCACCTAATTATGTCTATTAACCGTCGCCTAGTACTATTATAATGTTTTAATCCCTCACTTTAATCTCTAAGCGCTGAATATTAACAGTAAGCCGGTTCTTAATGTTAACAGTCTCTAGGTCATCCTAATATTCAATATCGCGTATAACACGAGCGTATTCAGCCTCGGGCGTCATTGGATCCAGTTAGCCGGCTGCTACTAGCTCCTATGTTATACTAGGGCCCGACCTATAGAGCTTGTGGATGGCGAGAGAAAAGGTCTAAAGGATGGCTCTCGAGAGATACTCTTTAGCTAGAAAGTTATATAAGAAGCGGAAAACGATAATAGTGCGGATTAAATACTAGATAAGTAATCCGTGGAGCTTAATAAGATACTTCTATAAGAGACAATTAAGAGAGACTATCCTAAAGCTCTATGCTATAAGGATATTCTTTTAATGCTTATGCGGCACCCTACTATAGGGAAGGCCGTATTAGCCATAGCTATTAAGTTTATCCACTATAAAGGAGTAGATAATAAGCTAAAGCCGTGTGTTCTATCCTATATACTACCTTACTACCGTCTAGTTGACTACTAATTGTGTGTTAGGATGATTTTTTTTTTCACGCCTATAAGGAAGCTAATTTTTAACGCGATTATAGTTATTATAGCACTAGCCCTATATGACTATACGTTCGATGCGGCTTACTTAACCAACGCATATAGTCTCCTCTTAAGGGATGTTTAGGGTCCCTAAGATTGTATGCTAATCCGCTAGAAAAAGGAGAAATTAAAAGTCCCTGTTTTTCGCCGCATTAACGGTACTACGCTGTCTAAAGACGAGGCGATGCTCTACTCTAAGCTGAATTATGATATAGGCCGACAGAGCCTTAAATCTGGCCACGAGAAGGCTTAGACGCCTAGATTCGCTCGGAGAGGTGCTTCGAACGCTATAAATAGTATGCCTAAGCTCACATATGCCTCTAAAATCTTTAATACTAAAACTTATCTTACTAGGTAATATAATGGATTTAGTCCGCGACTAGATGATACAGTATAAGCCTAGGTTTAAAACTTTTTTTAGTATGTATCTAAATGAGATTACTAACTTTAATCTCTAGAACGCCTTCTTAGAGGAAGAAAAGCAAAGCCAACTATTCTGTATGTTTGTATATATAAGCTTAACCCACGACCCTCGTGCTGTAAGGGATATAGTGCCCGAGAAGGTATAGGTAAATCAGCCACCTGACCCTAAGATTATAAAGTTAGAGGAGGAGCGCATAATGCTTAAGTAGGGACGGTATTAGATTAATAGTAGTGAGTATAAAGATAGGATCCGAGCACTTACGGACGAGATTAGAAAGAAGAGGACACAGAATGAAAGGAGGGTCGTGAAAGAATATCGTGAATACTATTTCTATAACCGTCCCACCTAGGACATTAAGGCTTAAGCCCGTGGGGAGGTGGAGGAGGAATATAAGCAGCCCGCAATGGACCTCGTTATACTAGAAAGGGTAAGACTAGCTAACATTCTATGTCTGTAACCTAATGACTAGACAGAAATAGAGCTGTTCTAACGTAGAGTTAAGGCCATCGACTTAATAGTGGCTTTATGCGATAAGAAGGAGACAGGCAGAATAAACCGCATATAACGCCCAGCCACGGTCGAGGTCTTCATTAAGTAAGAGTCACCTAGAAGCGACACATTATCTAAGCCGGATCCTAAGCTAGATCCTTTCCCACTTCTCATAGAAGCAACATAGTGCCTAGACTGTATTAGTGACGAGCAGCTGTCGGTTAAGGCGTGAAAGTTCAAGTGGTGCCGTCCGCCAGTACTTAACGACCACTTTAATAACGCGCACTTAGCCCGCCGAGAGACTACTGCGCAACGTGGCGAGGCCATTTAGTGTGGCCATCCAAAATGCAGATAGGAGAAATTTATACATATAGATCATTTCTAAAACCATATTAAGTAAATCTATAGGGTAAGTCTTAGGACATTAGACTAAGTTATAAAGAGGAGATAAAGGCAGGCGGCGCACTATAAAAAGGCACTTAGAGGACGATAGTAGAAGAAAGCTATAAAGAAAGCGGTTATAAAGGGGTGACTTATCTACTTATACGTGTACTATATTATAGTTATCTAAATATAGTATGTGAATTACTTAATACTTTACTCTATGACCTCTTATCCTAGTGCGCGCCCTATGAGTCAGAATGCCTTAAGCTACGAACCACGCCCGTCTCGTGCCCATCGACATTAACGCGCTAATCCCCGTATACTATCCATTCGTACTAATTTCCTAGTCACACCCTACTCGTCTATACCCTATCTATATTCATTTATAAAATATTTTAATATGACTAGTCGTAGTAGCGGCGGTCGCCGCGTTTTACTCCCTCCTATATAGGCAACCACCCCGCTCGCTCGTAAAGCTGTTTCACTCCAGCCCTCTTCTACGATGGAGGATTTACTGATAATTTTTTTTCTATAGTAATATGATTTTTAAACTATTATAGAGTGTAAGTGAGACCGATCTATAGGCGGTAGTGCTTTAACAGCCAGCGATCTCAGTAATACGATTAAGGTTATAGCGGTGGCATACTGTCGTAAGCTAGAAGATTATTGTAGTTAATGCGTAACCCTTATAAAAATAAACTAATACTAAGGTAGGGCTTTATCGTGGATCCGTCTAGGAAGCCACTAGGGAAATAATAGGTGCCACGGTTTTAGGGCCGAATCGCGAATCGCTAGTGATTATTAGTGCACTATCTTAGAGGTAAGATTCATCATAGTTTAATAGATTAGTAAAGATTCACAGCCTCATTCTTAAGTTAGGGCGGCCAGTCAACTACGAAGTCAGCATCTACTAACTCCTAGGATAAAGTTAAAATCAATTTATATTCTATTAGGGCAGCTATATTAGCTAGTAATCTATATAGTTATACACTAATCTATTCCACTATTCTACTATAAACCTTATTACTCTAGCTTATAACCGAGCTTAGTGCCTAAAACCTTACCCTCGTGGAGCAAGTTCAACCCCTCTCCTAGGCCCTTAAGCCCGCCCGACATCTCCCTAACGGGGAGGGGCTTCAGCTTACTAACGATGCCCAGCAGCAGCGCATAGAAGCGCGCTAGTGCCACGCGGTCCTCCGCGCTCGCCGGGTACCTAGTCCCGTGCTGCGGGGGTAGGCGAAACTCCCTGCCGAGCATAGTGTACGCTAGGATGTGCTAGGCCTCGACGCCGTCGATCTTAGCAGCCGCGGACGGCTGTAGCACGACGATAGTGCCGCCGGGTCATAGCGCGGCGGCGCACAACTCAATAGTGCCGTTCTTAGAGAAGCCGTTAAAGGCCTAGCGTAGGGACGGGTAGGCTGCGCGGATGTCGGCGGCTAAGGTCGGCGACTTATAGTTGAAGACGGCGTTAGCGCCGTGGCGCCACACTAGGTCGAAGTTATACGGCGAGGCCGTGGCCACGACGGTGCGGCTAGTAAGCTTAGCGAGGTTCATAGCGAAGAGCCCCATACTAGTGGAGGCCGCGTAGATAAGGATGGGTTCGCTAGTGGTAGTGGTGGTCGTTGTCGTCGTTATCGTGTTAGGCCAGGGTAGGCCGAGGTGCTCTTGTAGGCCGAGGATGGCGGTGGCGGCGTAGGCGCCGTACGTGCTCGCGTTGAGGTCCAACACGCTGTTAGGCACCTTCTAGGCGAGGTCGGCGTCGGCCTTAAGGTACTGCGCGAAGCTGCCGCGGTCCTGCCACAGCCCGCCGTGGACCCAGCCGGCCACACGGTCGCCGACCTTCCAGCTGGCAGTGGCAGCGTCGCCGCCAACCTTAGCAATCACGCTAGCGTAGTCACAGCCGGCGATAGCGCCCTTAGTTAAGAGCCGGTTAATGTGCTTAAAGTCCGCGGGGTTAAGGGCAATAGTGTTCACCTTAACGAGAATCTAGGTGTTGGTGATAGTCGGCACGGGCACGTCCTGGACCGTTGCACCGCGTCTAGGCACGGGCGACGGGGCGGAGGCGTTAGTGGCATCATTTACACTAACGAGGGCCTTCATAGTGCTTAGGATGGTGGCCATAGCTACGTTATTGTATAGGGTAGCTGCCTGAGTTAGTATAAGTGGTGATAGTGACGCGAAAGAAGGCTAAAATAGCTAATTAAGTGTTAGAAATGATAGTGAGGGCTAAGTTTAACATTAAGAGACTTTAAGTTTATTTAAATAATAGTCATAAAGGGCTGTAGAGAGTAATATAATCTCGCATTTATTATTAACTACTAAAGCTACCGCTATTACTATCACTGTGGGGCATCGTTAAGTCCCACGACTTAAATGCTGTGTGCAGCTAAGCCTTAGCTATTGGACTTGGCTGGTTTGTGATGTGAATTTTTTATTATTTCACTAGTAGACTGTCGCGTTATTATTCTACTTTAACTAATAACTAGGATTCTTCCCTACGGTGGTATTAGGCGATTCGCTCTGGCCGAGCGCTGCTTTTTATACTAACGTCTGTCTTATGAGTGGAGCCTTATCGTCTTAAGACTAGGAAAAAAAAAGAAGTAAAGAAATCATAATGACGGATTTTAGAGGTTAAGTTTTAACTAATACTTTAAATTAAATCGATTACTATTAACTCTTCAGCTCTTTAGTAGTGGTTTATATTAAAGATTAGGGCGCTAACGCTGACCTTTTACTAACTAGGATTACCGCTTCCTCTCTATAACACTGCGACTTAACTAGAACATTCCGTCCCTAAGGGAAGCCGCCGAATGAGCCTAATCCTCCGGACATCCACAGACACTAGACAGTATATGTCACTAAGTGTAATGAGATGCGCGAGTTTATAGACTATATCTATAGTGCGTTTTATAAGGCCATAGGCTGGTCCTACGATAATTCGTAGGCGGCACTAAACGCCACTAGTGATAGTAAGTTACATAGAACCGTCTAATACGCACTAAGACGACTATAAAAGACTATAAGCATGCTAATTAAGTCGACTAAACGATAGCCCTCTTAAACTTCCTAACGCCACGTGGTCTGCGCCTCACACTCTCCGCCCTCACGAGCCTAAATTTCGCTACGTCGTACTAGCTAGGCTCTGTCGGTGTCGTCGACGGCTCTATCTCGTACCTCTTCTTATCGGTGCCACTGTGTGTGCTCCTCACACTACAGTTAGAAAAGGTAGCGCTGCCCGCACTGCTGCGCTCCTACCGCCCGCTGACGCCGCTGAAACTGGGCGCGGCGACGGCCGGCGGCAAGCCCCAACAACGACGCCGCCGCCAGCGAGCCACAGGCGTCGCTGCTCTACGGGCGACTCTACCTGCCACAGTCACAGCTCGAGGCGCTTATGGTTCGGTGGCTCTCGCGGCACCTGCAGGTGCAGTTTAGCGCCGTGCCGGGCTAGCACCTACGCAACGGCGGCACGACGCTCAGCCTCGCGCAGTAAGTCGTGGGAAAGTACGCCATTGAGGGCCTCGCCTCATCTGACGGGGGTCTCCTCGGCCTGTACGGCACGTACAACTTTAGCGGCGACGCTGAGCCGTCACGCGACGTCGCGACCCCGAACGGGACCGACGAGCCAACGAGGGTAATAATACTACCGCCCCCTCCGCCGTAAAACGGCGAGAAGGAGCGCATCTACGGACGCTTCAGCACCGGCGCTAAGGTCTACTACGGGACGCTTAATAAGTCGGGCAGTATTAGCCTAGTGGCGCGCTTTACGACGCTACTATTGTATAAGGGCACGCCACTCATAGTGACGCTAACGCTGAACTGAATACTTACTAGTATAGAGAAATCCTACGGATTATTAATGTGATTTTCTATTTAGAAGCAAAATTACTAGTCAATTAGTGGCTAACGCTATGAGGATAGTGAATGGTTAGCGCTTTAGCGGTAAGAAGCAGCCTTTTTCCTAGCACTCTATTGAATGTAGGCTTCTAAACAAAGCTGAAATGCGGCAATAATAGTGAAGTCAGCCTCTTTCTAGTACTCTATCCCTGCCTTAACTAATAAACAGTGATGTAAATGCTATAGGACTAGTAAAGTCGGCCTCTTTTCAGCATCCAGTCCCCATCTCAACTAGTAAACAGTGATGTAACTACTGTAGGACTAGTAAAGTTGGCTTCTATTCAGCATCTAGTCCCTATCTTGACTAGTAAATAGTGAGGTGAATAATACTGTACTAGTAAAGTCGGTCTCTTATTAGTCATTCTAGTCCCTGTCTCGACTAGTACACAGCTATGCAAATGCTGTAGGACTAGTAAAGTTGGTCTCTCTTTAGTAGGCGGTCTCTATCTTAACTAGTAAACAGTAAAGTGAATGATACTATACTAGTAAAGTCGGCCTCTTTTCAGCAGGCGGTCTCTATCTTGACTAGTAAACAGTTAGGTGAATGATACTGTACTAGTAAATTCGGTCTCCTTTTAGTCATTTTAGTCCCTGTCTTGACTAGTAAATAGTGAAGTGAATGATACTGTACTAGTAAAGTCGGCCTCTTGTTAGTCATTCTAGTCCCTGTCTCGATTAGTACACAGCTATATAAATGCTATAGGACTAGTAAAGCCGGCCTCTTTTCAGCAGGCGGTCTCTATCTTGCCTAGTAAACAGTGAGGTGAATAATACTGTACTAGTAAATTCAGTCTCCTTTTAGTCATCCTAGTCCCTGTCTTAACTAGTAAACAGTGAAGTGAATAATGCTGTACTAGTAAAGTCGGCCTCTTTTCAGCATCTAGCCCCCGTCTTAACTAGTAAACACTAGGTATGTTGAAGCAGCGCGATTTCACGTGACTACGTAATACCCTTATTCTTTTCGCGCACCTAGAAGCTAAGCTTTCTCTTTCTCTTGCTTCCTCGCGCTACGTCTTATATCTAGAATCTAGTATAGACCTAGTCACTCGTTTATTTCCTAAAAGAATCATTCTTAAGCACCTCCTTAACGTGAGATCCTCACTAGCAGCCACTGCCACTAAAAGTAACCGATTAGGGGTAATTATAGCTGATTTAGTACGACTAGCCTCTGCTAATAGCCACTGACTAGCACTAGCACTTAGTTGCACTAACTGCCACTCTTCCACCCTAGCTAGCTTTATGTTTAGGTTTTAAGACGTCTCTCTAGAAGCAAGTTGTTTAACTCCACTAGATGAGTAGCCTTATCCTTAGTGCAGTATCCTCTACGGCCGTAGAGTTTAATTGATCGCCTGGTGATTTTAGCCGTATCACCTAAGAGTGCAATGTAGGTAGAGATAATGCTAGGCCTCTTTTTCTCTATCACGTCGTGTAGTATTGCTATTAAATATATTAATTAGTAGGGCCGCTTTGCTGAGTTTTAAGGCCAAAATCTTTAGGCGTCCGCCTGTTAGCTTAAGGATAGACCGTTTCCTAGAGCAATTTAGTGTTACATTCGATTAAAATGACCTTAAAAAGGAAGAATCTAAGGTACTATGTTAATGTGAGTTAGAAAATGGCTATCCTTAGTTAAGTAATAGTCGTAGTGCTGATGTTGTTAGTGCACTAATATATAAAAGTCGGCGCTGTACTGACGGCTTAGTTGATTGTATCTTCTCATTAATTAATACGTCGCTCTAGTAAAGTTCTCGCTTGTTCTATTACACTGTGATTATAGTATTATTATTGTTAGGTTTGCTTAAGGATCTTAGTTATGAAACGCTAGCTGTTGGAGCTATTATATTATGTTTGACGTAAGACTGTTTCTAAGGTCCCTCTGTCTCGATCGTTGGCACGCCTAGAAACGCTACCACGAGCTGTAAACAGTCTTAGTAGCACAACCACCATAAAGCAGACAGAAATAGGTTTAATAATACGATCTGATTTAACACTCTTCTAAGCGCTTATAATACTGCCCTAAACGCTAGTCTTTTAAACTCTCTAATTAGTAAACTGTATTAAGCTGGCCCCTAGGCTGCTGTATGTTTTCTGGATCCACTAGGGTCTATCCGCTGTTTCTAGCCCTAGTCCGCGTTGCTGCCGCCCGAGGGCTAGCTAGCGCTTATAGTTGTGCCACTATCATCCGGCCTTAGCTGGTAGCATCGATGGATAAAAGTTAAATAGGGATCGGATATAGTAAACGGCCTATGAACTAGAATGTATGGTTCTCACTAGTGAGAAGCTATAAATACAGTGTCCACACTAATTAGACAGGCGGCGGGGATAGTGTAGAGTAGATAGTGTGTTACTAGACTGCTGCTAGGGCATGTGACACATAGGTGTGATATCTCGCTTAAGCCTAATATAGATATAAATAAATATGTTACTAGTATTAAATTTTTAGGGCGACTTTCTTTAATTAGGAAAAATTATAGAGCGAAGTGCTGAGTATCGTGTCTCTATAGACTAGCTTATGCGATGTGCTAGCAACCGCGTCATCCTTAAGCCTAGGCCTAAGCTTCCGGCAGCTCAGCCTCGTCAGTCCGGCCGCGAGGAGGATGTTTTCTCTTCGGAGACCCTACCGGCTTTCCTAGCTGGGCGCGACACGTGCGTCGTTTGGTTAGGTTGCCTCACTCCCCCGTTTCCTGTTAGGACGCCTTCAAGAAGGCAGTGTTTTCCTAGTTTCTAGCTCATAATACAGTCTGTTTGTTATTCATTGTTAATGCACAGCATCTAAAAACCGGCTGAGAAAGAGCTTTCTATATAATGTATCGTAGTTAAAAGTTCCACGCATACCATTAAACATCTAAGAACTAAAAATCTTTTACATTACTATATTATCTCATCTACCTACTACCCGATTCTAGGGACCTCACATTCGCTACTAACCCTCTACACTGACTATTTCACTAGCCAAATGCCCCTTTATGTCCACTGTAATTTGGCTAAACTGTTCACTAGGGTTTATTGATAGTGGCGCATTGGATCGGACTGCCGACTCCACCGCACTAGTGATGACATTTGTAGCCTTAATCAATCGCTAGGGACAGTTTGAATGGATTATAGTAGCTATTAAGGTGATGCTTACTCGGTCTGTCCTTTTAAAATCCCTACTGTGTATTATTAGCATACTATAAAATTTTAGAGTAGAGTGGACGAATAGTGTTAGCTCTACTACTTTAGAGTAGAGTAAAGTAAGGACTGGTGATGGTCCTGCGAGCTGGACCCAGCTTCGCCTAGTCCGCTTCCGTTCCTTAAGTTTATCTTATAGATTTATCTAACTAGAATTTTCCTCCTAGTAAGAAACGTATAGGTCCATTATAACACTAGAGGCACAGTAGTAAGGCAATCTTTCTACTTAAGCCTTATCCCTCTCGTGCTTTATTATACTCTTAAGAGAGGTGAAGATTCACATTAGCTGAATGTAAGTGAGGCGTCATAGTAAGTACATTCCTTCCTTCTATATTATAATATTATCTATAGCTTTAAATACAGTGGTAATACTTAGATCTATTCTACTAATGTCTATTAATAAGGTGGTCTTGCATAGTAAAGAATGCTAGTTAGTTATAGTGCTTACACAGTTGTCCGTAAAGGCGTTGAATATATTATCTTTAACTAGCTTTTAGTATAGTGTGCTAACTCTTACTAACTTTTTCTATTATAATTTATTAGTGTTACGCTTTTTAGGCGCTCTTAGTCTTAAATATTTTTAGGCTATATTAATTATAATAATAGTGCCTTTATAAAGCGCGTTTTTACTAACACGCGAACTGTTTTTATAGTTGTAATTGTTTCTAAACGAATGTAACTGAGAGTTTTAAAAAGACAAGCTCGTCTACTAAACATATAAGACGATTTTTAAGTGTTAATAGGTTCTATACTCCTCTCTACTTTAACTCTAATGTCTGATTTCTAAAGTGGGTTTGTGTACTCGGCATAAATCTTGCTATGCGTCTAGAATCAACGGCTGAGGCTAGACACCTTCTAGTCTTTAAGTAGCTGTAGCTGCTGGATATAAGGGTAAGCATTTAATACCTAGTTGTCTCTATTTTTAGGGGCTAATACTATAGAGTCTCTTTAGTGCCTAGCTTTATTGTTAGTCATCGGCTATAGTATAAGGCCCCGTAGCTGGTCACTTTACCACTCGCTAGGGGCAACCCCCCCTGAAATGAATTATTACTCGAATTAGCGTTAGTGGCTGGCTGTTACACAGCTTACACACTTGAATAAAGTCGCGTATACTTTAGTAATTAAGTTGCTAAAATAGTAATTTTATTTAAGTAACTATTTAATTACTAAAAACTAACGCTATTAAGTTCTCTTATTCTCTAAATATAATAGTTTACTACGTAGAGTATACCTTAGCAAGTATATAACCTAAATTAGAATAAAAGGCCGGAACTTCCTTTAGCAGCTCTTACTAGCCGTCTAGGTCCTTCGCATCCTTAAATACGCATGCGGCAAACTAGGCAATAAGAATCTGCAGAGTATTGCCTCCTGCGCTATAGTTATAGTAGGAGTGGCGAACTAACTGTCTAAAATCTATAATAAACGCTAAGTCTTTAATCATCCAGTATGCTAGCTCGCGGGTGAGTTTAGAGGTAGAAAAGTCCATTAGAGCAGCTATAGTATATTTCTCTGTAAATTTCTAGACTTTTGTGTGACTAATGAATACATTTTTAAAAGAGTCTCGCTTATTACCCACAGTAGTCTACTATAAATACATAGGGTCATAGCTTCATAGGAATATGGAAATAGTATGTGACTTAAATAATAGACGATAATCAATATTATTATCACTTAGCTCCTCACATTTTCCTCTAGTCGGAATTAAGGGAGGTGTGGCCTTACGCAGGGCATCCCGGCAGGAAATAATAGAGTAAGGCAGCTTGAAACCGGGTTAAGGGCGTCTAGACAGACCGCCTCTAGTAGGGACAGTCTGGGCTAGGCGTCTAAATAGACCGCCTCCGCTGAAGATAGGCCGTGTTAAGCCACCGAATCTAAAAGAAGCGCCTCCACTAGGGATGGACTAGGTTGAGCCTCCAAATAGAGCTCCTCCGCTAGGGTTTCCGCCATAAGGAGACTGGGCAGAGGTTCCGGGAACGGCGGATGTGCTGGAGGCTCTAAATAAGACAGGCTAGGTTTCTACAACGTCTGACCTTTTAGTAGATATCTTTATAAGAATAGGTAAACTAATTTTAGTGTCGTTAGTAAGGTGCGTGTTCTTAGGTGAGGTAAATTTATTATAACTGCCTATATATATAAATTAAAAGAACTAATAAAATGTGTCTTTATTAGAAACTTTAAGATTCATATAGGCGTAGGCGCCTTTAACTACACTCTAAGCCAGTGCATCGATAGGGGCAGACAAGCGTGATAGTAGCGATAATAGGGCAGTAAAGCAAAACCCATTGCTCCTATTCATCATCATAAAGTAAGCTTTTACTGTAAGGATTCTATCGTATTATAATGATTAGGAAAGGTTATATGGCAGCAGTATTAGTTAGGAGCACTTACTCCTCGACTTCCCTATCGCCGACACTCGGCAAACCAGTATATCGCTGAAAGACGGGACTTAACATCTTAATTTGAACACACTAAAGTCTTTTAGACACTATGGCTTTCTGCTTAATAAAATGCAGGCGCCTTTATTATATATACAGTTGTAACGTAGTGATAGGACATAACTGCGCCGCTTATGACTACAGCGATGCCTAAAAACAGCACGCTACTTTTTGATGATGGCCCTAAGCTCAGTTCAGCAATCGGTAAGGAGCCTTAGAAAGAAATACTCGTTCTATATTATCAGTACAGCACTAGAAAAGGGTATAGTATCGACACTATGGCTGGTTACTTTCTTACTGTATAATTTAGTTCACTAATACTTTTAATGGATATAATAATTGCGTCTGGGAGCTGTGGTCTGTTTGACGCTAGTAGCTTCCACCTAGTTACCCGCTGGCGCACTGTGGGCTGTGGGGCAAAGAGCGTCATGTTTGCTGCTTTCTGTTTTAGTACCAACTGCCAGCCTAGTATTTAGGTACACTAAGGCTTATGTATATAGTAGGTTTGTCTTGTTTATAAGGTCTCACTAGAGAATAGTATTTGACCTTTGGCACATCTCTCTGATTTTCTATAATGGCATTTATAACCTCGGCCGATATTGATGAACTAATGGACGAGCTTTTCCCTCCTACCCATTAAGATACTACTGTGGGGGAAATAGATGCGCTGTCTTAACTAGCGGATGCAGATAGGCCGATCTTAGATGACGATAGTGGCATACAGATAGTAGATGCTGTTAATGTGGAGGCGGGTTTAGAGGATCTAGACGCGCATATGATAGACGATTTAGATACGTAAAATCCAGTTTCTCTATACTCGAGCAGAGATGACTTTAATATTAGGGATGCCTAGGCGAAGAATCTTATAAAGAAAAGAGCTAGGCACTATAAACCCAGTGATGGCCATTTTTGTCTAATATACGAAAAACCCTTTTTATAGAGGGGTGACCTCACCTGTTATTTAGAAGGGGTTCATATTAGGCTAGATACTGTCTTTTACTAGTGTCGAGATAGTCATTACTGAACGATAAGAAAGTCTAACTATAAGAGACATTTCTATAAATATGTAGTGAAAGGAGAAACAATAGGAAGTTTCTACTGCCGCTGTGGAAGATTGGATGCTAACGAAACACTGTATATCACTCACGTCCATAAATGCAGACCTAGACGGCGAGTGAGGGAGAAACGCACTTAGTAAGAGGCGGGCCTCTCGTACTATAGAAGATGCTATTATACTAAACCATGATATTAGGTAGTGCCAGGAGCCTCGAAATTAGTGCCTCATAAGACGGTGCCTTATAAGGATCTACTGATTTATTCTAGCGTCGCGACTCATTTAAAGCTATGCCTTTTATAAGGCTTTGTCTTATTAGTCATAATGCCTTATTCGTAACGGTGCCTCACTTAAAGTGGTGTCTTATCACTATTAGTAGTGCCTATTTAAGCACCGCCTAGTGAAACACCGCCTAGTGAGACACCGCCTATAGAGGCACTACGACGCTAGAAGAAATGAGCAGAT
This sequence comes from Cordyceps fumosorosea ARSEF 2679, assembly GCF_001636725.1. Lineage (NCBI taxonomy): Eukaryota > Fungi > Ascomycota > Sordariomycetes > Hypocreales > Cordycipitaceae > Cordyceps > Cordyceps fumosorosea. The sequence goes on along the minus strand of NW_017387361.1, from coordinate 50,383 downwards.
CCTTGCTGGGCATCGCCTTATGAGGCACTGCTGGTAGAGTTAAAGTAGGCATTGATTTTTTACTACATTAGTAATTAGTAGCTTAGTTTAAAAGTAGTAAAAATATTAATGTGGATTACTTAATATACAGATATAGAAAACGTATGGACTTCTTTATGTGCTCTAGGAGTGGCTTAAAGTAAGACTTAGTGTGGCCTATCCTTAGATGCTAGATGTATAGGAAACAGATAGTGTGGAGTTCTTGGAGAGGATAATGTGGCACACATCGTTGTGTAGAGGATAAGGTGGTCGGTGTGTAGGGCGCAAAATAGTAACTGTGTAGTGGTTAGAATAGTTAGTGTGTAGCGATTAAAATAGTTAGTGTGTATTGATAGATAGGGTTGGGTGGTAAGACAATATAGAAGAACCCGTGGTTTTAGAGCAGGATGGTTTTAAGGCACTACCTAGGGAGGCATTCTTAGTAGTGGCGAGGTACTTCATAGTTAAGTATTACGGCCTAGCTAGACACTATTCACAGTGGTGCCTTATTCATAGTGGTGCTTCTATTACAGTAGTGCTTCCATCACAGTAGTGCCTCCTTCACAGTAGTGCCTTAGGCGCCGCCTGCTATCTGCGGCCTAATATCTATAGTGGCTTGCCACGGCGCTAGGAACCCCGTTTTAGTCTTTAGTACCACACCTAACTATATCGTATAATAGTGAAAACTATCACTACTGCATAAGTTTTAAAGAGTCACACGCCTCTTTAATAAACTCGCATCACTAAATCAACACCTTGGCTCCCCTTCGCACTAGCATTAGCTCTATCACTGCCTAAATAGGCGTTATAAACTGCCGTCATAAATCATCTAGAGAGTGAGAGTTATGATTATATGCGTTTTAAGGCAGTACAGACGAATATTAAGCGTATTATTAATCCTAGCCGGATGATATAAGCACGTCTATTGTAACCTTATAATCGCCGAGATAACTATAGCACTCTCGTAAGCGCCCTGTCGTCACTCGTCGGGCTGTCCTGCCCCTCATTTGCTGCATCTCAGTGCGTTTATAGTACGGCTATAGATAGGATGGTAGGCTGGCCTATCTCAGCTAGGGGTAAGAGGTCGTATAAGAGTACGAGGTTACAGCTAACTTAGAAGTGTATGCCTACAGTTATACGAGGGCGTATGAAGGCAGGAGACGTATAATAAGCTTTCGTATAGAGCAATATAAGAGTGTATAGAAATAGGGTGTGCCTCTATACGACAGTGTATACCCTCATACAAAAGCGTATAAAACTAGGAGGTTGTACCTACCCTCATGAAGGAGGTGCACCTACCTTTAAGTAGGAGATGCACCCACCCTTAAAGTAGGAAGTGCACCCACCCTTAAAGTAGGAAGTGCACCTACTGTTAAGAAGGAGGTGCACCTACCTTTAAGTAGGAGGTGCACCTATACTTTCATACGAGGGCGTATGACGGCAGGAGGCGAGTAATAAGCCTTTGTATAGAGTAATAAGAGGGCGGATAAAAATAGGAGGTGTGCCTTTATACGACAGCGTATGCCTTCATGCGACAGCGTATGGAAATACACCCACCCCCCTTCTAGGCTGGTTGAACACCCGCTCGCCCTCACGGGCACAACATTAGGCTGGGCATAACGTTGTGCCCGTGAAGGGGATCGGGTGTTCGACCAGCCTGGAATGGGAGTGGGCGTTATGCCGGGCATAACGTTAGGCTGGTTAAGCTGGGCATAACGATGTGCCCGTGAGGGGGAAAAACGGGTGTTCAACCAGCAGAAGGGGGGTGGGCGTATTTCCTTACACTATCGTATGAAGGTATACGCTGTTGTATGAAGGCATACGCTATTGTATGAAGGCACATACGCCCTCTTATGAAGGTAAAACTCCTATTTTCATATGCCCTCTAGAACTTATTATAGGCCAGCTAACCCGCGTCCCCCTTAGAGTCTTTAGGCGCACCTACTGATAAGTGAAAATGACCCCTTGTGCTCTACTGCCCCTACCGACTAGTGAAAATGATCCCCTGTGCTCTACTGTACCTACTAACTAGTGAAAGTGACCCCCCTACACTTTACTGTACCTACTGACTGGTGAAAATGACCCTGTACACTACTGCACCTACTGACTACGCCGATTCTCACCTGGAGACTGTAATAGGACAGCCTATTCCCCACGATAGAGTCAATCACTAGAGCAAGCCACAGGCGCCTGCGAATTAATTCTAGACACTTTCTAGCGTTCAATCAGTCAACTTCGGAGAAATTCTTAAGAACTAGTATTAGTGTTGAGTTAATACGACTATATTTTTAGTGATTTCTGCGGGAAGCTCTCGTTAGACAGCTGTCTCATCTCCTAGTCCGCGCTTAGCTAGAATATCGCCCTAATTAGACGATAATCATCTGCACTTACTTGTCCTGTGCCACTAGAACTAATCATATCCGTCACCTCTATTTATAATGCATTATTAGCTAGCTATAAAGCTGTTAGCCAGCCAATTGGCAAGCTGCCACTGTATCCATAACGCTAAAAAGGCGTGCAAAAACATAGAAACATAATGTTGGATTTAGGTACTAGTATCTTCACCCTGGCCCTAACCATCACCACTATATACACCTTAATCGTTCTACTCTAGTAAAGATTAGGAGAAATGGCTCACCCCGGATGACCCTAGAGATGAAAGCAAACCAGTTCCTAAAAATTGGATCCTAAATACTATTATTAGAGAATAAAGTCAACCACTAATAATATAAAGTTTCACTAGAGTGATGCTAAGTAAAGAATAAGTAAAAACTAAGCTTATATTCAGCCTATTGCCTAATGATGCTAAAGCGGGACAGAACGAGAGAAAATTTCGCTAGGGCTACGTATCGCGTGATAAGAAGATGCGATCAATTAAGCCACCGTTACGGGGCCGACTTTTATGTCTTAGTGCACCGACAACATTAGTACTATAACTACTGCTTAATAGACGACAATTGCTTTCCAGCTCGTATTAATATAGTATATTCTATTAATAGGAGTTCTGTGTAATAAAATATTAACCCGAATCTATAGTATAAGATATATCCTCTACTAATTAGGTGAACACTAAAAGATTTTAAGGAAAATAGAACGTCGCCTATGCAAGGCGATGTTTAACTAGTTAGTGTTGCCTAGTGTGTAGCTAAGGCAGGGCTTACTGAAAGGAGTGGAGATCCCACTACGCGTGCTGTTTAGTGTGCGGCCCCGGGTCGGCAATAGTGGCGTCCCTATGTGAATCAGAAATCAATAAATATTTAGAAGCGTCATTTTACCTATGATCGACCTGGATAGCTACATTTTAGATGCATAACGAGCATATAAGTAGAGCTATGAATTCGATTTTCCTCTATCACCCTATTAACTATACATTTATACAGTAAGGATATTTTTAACTTACAGCTTAGTGCAGTATAAAAGACAGCCTCATCTACTCCTCACTTATACTACTAAAACTTTGCTAGTGCACTAGGCAGCTTGGTATAGTGGGTAAACCTGATTACTGCGCTGGAGAATTCACACTGTACGTCGTATTAATGCTAGACAAAAAGCTTCTAGGCGACGCCCTTAATAATATTATTTTAATGACTTAATATTAAATAACAGCAGTTCTACATAGTAATGCTTTGCTTTAATAAGCTTTATAGTTAGGAGACTTAAACGAGTAGGAGAGCGGTGGAGATGGGCCAGACTAAGACGTTGGTGGGTGATGTTGTGTCGTGTGAGACGGCGCCGTGTTTAGTAGTGGTAATGCCTGTATTATGCCTTCTCTTGTGCCGGTTCGGCAGCAATACTCCTCCCTAACCAGATTTTTCTTTCGGTGGCGGGCGAGTTGTATCCGGAGCCTATGCCTTACATACCACCAATTTTTAATAGAGTTATCGCTACGACTATGTAGCTTACGTATAATCTTAGTCTATCGTTTGTTGATCTTTAAAACGAGATGCTCGATTTAAGCCCCTTCTTTATACATAATAGGCTTGTGGTTTAAGGACGGCTCTAGGTTCTGGCGGTAGCGCTCGTGGCATTACTTTATTGTTCTTGAACCTAATTTCTAAGCAATTTCAACCTAGTCGTGGGGCTTTTAGGATTGAACGAAGTCTAGGAGGCACGCATCCTTAGAATTAGACTACGGCTTACGTTGGTAGGATATTGTAGATTCAGCTGTGGTAGGAATAATGGGTGTTGGTTAATAAGAGGTGGGAAAAGCTATGACTTCATTTTGGCGAGAAAGAAAGTATTATATTAAAAGTTTAGTAAGGAGATGTAAAAAAAAGACCTAAAATGTTCTATGAGGAGTGGGACTGTAAGTGTTAGATATAGTGATTAAGATGTTGAGCTAAAAGCGTGTCCCACCTTATTCCACCACGGAACTCCTAGAATAACTATTGACTGTTAGACATTGTCTAAACCGTTGTCTCGGCTGTTGCTGTTCCCGGTAAGTTAATCAGGCGCTGTTAGCGTCGTCCATCAATCTAGCCGAGAATATCCGAAAAGGCTGTTAAATCCTACTGTTGGTAGGGGAGATCTGCTTATGCTTTAGAGAGAGAATTAGGGATAAGCGGTGTCACTAAGAAAAGGGCAGATGAGTATATCGCATTCCTCGAAACAACGGAGGGCCTAGGTTCTACAGCGGCTATAGTTAATGGCCATGTTTTCGCCACGCTGTAGAGCGCAGTAGTAGGGGCGCTGTGGTATCGCCTCCACTGTGGGGCGGTACTAGGATAGGACGATTGAAAAAACATTACTAAGGCTAGGGCGGGGGAGTAAAACCAGTGCGTTTGCACTTTAGGGTTCTAAATACAGGTCATTGTATACTTCGGGGGCTAAAGTGTCCTTATGATTAAGCTAAAACATCATTCAGTATACATTCTTAGGAGCTGCTTAGGGATGAATAGGGTTATTAATTAATAGAATCGGCTAGCGGCATTACTACTTTCGTAGACCTAAGTATACTTTAAGCTGCTGGCGTTTTTTTACGTACGGGACGTTTGTGTTTAGTTATAAGCGTTTAAGAATGTTATTAATGTTTCCTATAGACGCTAATAATTAGGAACTTAATCGTAGTTATGACTAACCTTTCGCTCTCTACTATCTTCTATGATCTGTGTGGTGCTCACCTTAAAGATCCTATAGGCCAGTATAAGTCTTTAGAAGAGTACGAATGGGCAAGTTGTCAATCCCTCGTAATTTAACGATTGTGCTCGTACAGCAGCTTGATACCTTATTCGCTAGACGCGTAGTGCTATTAAAGTGCCCCGCCCGCATCTTAAGCTGAACGTCCTAAATCCTGTCACGTAACTCCTCATACAGGTTCTTTAGCCTCTCTTAGACTTCCCTCGTCGTGTTATCGCACGCGACGGTAGTAGCATTTTTCATTGCTTTAGCGAGGCTGATTTCTAAAGTTCACAGTAGGCTCTAGAAAGAAGTGTTCGTGTGTTCAATAATGTCCTACATCTTATGCATTTTGCTATTAAGTACCTCACGAGATGGTGCATAGGTAAGGCTAGTCTAAGTGATAATAACCTTACACACCTCACTAAGTTAATCCCTAAAACCGCCTATAACACTCACGATAGCCTCATTTAGAGTCTTTATACCCTTTCCTAGTTCGCGCGCTACTCTACTAACGGCATTAAGAAGGCTGTCTTATAGTGTGGTGATTCCCACACTAAGTTCCTATCGAGCTATGGTTATTGCCTGCTTTATGCCGGTTTGCGCGTCGCTGATTCTGTCCCGTAAATGCAGCTGTGATTCCTCTATAGCCTGTTTACACATTACGACGACGTCTTTGATCGTCTGAACGCCGTAATAGCATGCGCTAATATCAGTAGTAACGGCATTAAGGACGTTTCACGACTAAGCGATGCTATCACTTAGTGCGTCGATATCATAGTGCGTAATGAGGTTCTTCTCTGCCTGCTGAATGCGATCGTACAACGCAGCCGCGGTGGCTACATTTTAATTAAAGCGCTCTATCATTTCGGCCTTTAGTATCCTAATTTCACGTCGTATACTAATAATCACATTAGAAATATGCGCGAGGTTGGGGTGCTACGCGCTCTAGTGTTAATGCTACTGTTGACCCCTGATCGTGTGAGTTGGATAGCTTACTATGTCACTTATAATGCTCTAGTTGTAGATGCGAAGAATAGTGTGTATATATAAGGAGGATATAAACTTTATGTAGATGATCTTTATGAAAAGTCTAACTTACTGTGCTAGTACGCGAATGGTGTTATGGACGCCGATGGACTACCTCCGCCCTAACATGTAGTAGCTATTGGTTTCGCTGTATATACACTTACTAGTCTATTCGTCTATTCGGACTCTAGATTGGTCAAATTACCGAACGATGGTGGACTACTGACGCACGATGGCGAATAGGACGAGGCATCACGTATGTAGGATGAATGTACCCCACACTTCGTATGGCTTCTTGTGTTGTACTTGTAGGCTCCTTTTCGGTGAGACATAGAGTACTAGACGGCCAAATGTGTGACAGTATGTGCTTTTCACTTATAGTTGCTATAGTATGCTCCGGCGCGACGACTAGCACTCGACGTAGTGCGGTATACCTTATAGAAACGACTTCTACGATCTGTTTATAAGGCCATCTCTAGGCCACATCTTCTATGCCTAACCTTAGTAGGCTCTCTGAATCTAAAAGATATGATGGAACGAACGACTCTATGTACTCTGGATATTGCTTACGCTAAAGCAATCGCTTTTATATATCTTTTATACGCTATTCTAACCGAGCCGTTAATTAACCCCTAATAACAGTAAGCACATATTAACCCTTTAGTATACTCTCTGCCTTTTAATAGAGAATGCGACTTAGTGAATACTCTTATATTTCTTTCTAATATTAGTGAGGATCTAAATCATATGCCTACACTGTGTATATATGAGAAGCTAGAAGGGGATGGAATAGAAGTGATTATCGCGGTTAATTAAGCTCACTATAGTGATAGCCTCTCCACTCTTAAAGACATTAAGGATGGCTTTAAAAACATCTTTTATTCGTTATCTAGAGATTTGTAGAGTGAGTAGGCATTATCTGTAAGCCGCTGGTCGTTGCTATCTAACTTCGAGATAGATCCCGACGCGGAGGACGCAGTCTTTAGGAATATTATAATAATGTGCTCACTCTGTATCCGCGAAAGGATACACTATACGCCACATAAGCAAAAGAAATCCAAACAGACTCTTAGGCAATTGCTAGAAAAGACCTCGGCCCTACTAGCCAGTAAATATCCCGAGTTTCGTCAGTAAGCTAAAGCAGTGATTAAGAATATTAATATATGGCTAAAGCACTAAACTGAATGACGCCTCTACGACCTTATTAAAGCTATTATACAGCTTTCTTATAATAGTAGCTTATTATAAATGCTTTCTTTAATCCTAAATGCTATAATGGGCCCGAGCGAGTGAAGAAATCTGCTTAAGATGATCCGCCGAGTGGCTTAATACTATAAGGCCACACGATTTCTATATCGTACTACTAGGAAATACCCCCTCGTTCGTAGTATAAAGGTTATTATAGTTAGCCTACCTTAGAATGCATTTCGCCCACTGTCTATTAACTATTAGCCGGATTTTTTTATCACCTATACGAGATTATAAATTACACACGGGAGCCAGACTAGTGTTGCCTAAGTGGCACGTTTACTTAATTAAGACGGACAAATAGTAGAGGAGTCATTCTCCCACTAGTGTTCTAAGACTATACGAGAGGGGAAAATACACACTAAGATACAGCTCATATATTACCTAGAAACACGTTAGCCTAAGCTAGGCCCTAGAGTGGTGGCATTAAGCAAAATGGCGTGCGTCCTCTATAATATATTCTTATGTTAAGCCGCGAAGGTGTATACGAAACGATGTTATAGAAGACTGTACCCTGCCTAGAAGTTACCTGTGTTCCCCTTAGGGTGCGGATTAGAGCGCCGCTTCGTGTAAAGTTTAGAGGCTTATATCCACAATAGCGTAGCTATATTGCTGTTGAGGCAGCGTAGAACTCTCTTTCCACAGCCTAGTGAAGGTACGCTGTGGACGATGGATATTTCTACAACTATATTAGGGATGTAGCTCGGGCTAGGGAAAATGACGGAGGTAGGATCACTAAGACTGGAGTCCTGCGTTAATACCAGCCGAGAACGGCCGGCCACATAAGCAGCGAGTGGTTCAGAGCCTAAGCACCCGCTGGTTGGACAGACGGAATCGAGCATCGACGTTGCACCCTTAGACAAGTTGGATCTACTTGCAGTGCGTTAGGGAAGCTTGACTACACTCAGTCTTAGCGCCTCCACTATCGCACCTATCTAGGCAGGACTAGCTATCATTCAGCTTAAATACACGGTGGGTAAGAACGGCGGTGTAGGGTTAAGGCTAGGATGTAGTGTGGAATGGCTTACGTGAGAAGATGCAGACATAGTAAAGTATAATAAAAACATGTGCATTATAGATATAGATTCTTTAGATGACGAAGTATCTATCTCGGTTTTAAATTTAGAAGGTCTCTATATCGCCACTAGTGGAAATTTAGTTAAATTAGAAATAAAGAGTTAAAGCGTACTAGGCCATAAGCAAGGAAGACAGGTTATAAAATAGTCCGTAGAACCTCTGCTGCTTCTACTCTCACTCTTTCCCGTTCTTTACTTATTATATCGTTTCTAGTCGCTTATTGGTTCTATAATTCATTATCTTGCTGGGCGAGCTACGTAAAGATTGACCTAAAAAGTTAAAGCTGATTCTCTGCCTCGCGGGCCGCTTCATTGAAATCTTTCATATGTTAACACTTACGTTAACGCGCGGATAGGATATCTAACCTCTCCTTGCGGTATGAGTCTTCTGTTTTAAGCCTTTACTATATTATAAGGCTAGTGAAACGCGCCCTCTAGCTCTCATCTAGTGTGATCCTTACCACGCCTTTAGGCGCGTAAATCACGGATTATAGTATCGCGTATTAATCTACTAAACTATAAATATTATCTATCTTTATATATTTACTAGCTTAACTGCTTCGTATTACCCTCACTTTAGTGTATCTAAAATAGAGTAGGGGACGAGGCTCTTTAAAGGTATGAATAGGAGTTGGTTCTTGTGCTTAATAAATACAGAAGCCTCTCCACGAAGAGGGGTCTTATAGCTCTTTTTTAATTATAATAAGTGTAAAGAAGCTAGTTATAACACCTAAGATACAGAGGACCCTGTTAAATAGTGTAGACGCTTGCACCTTCTCTATGAGACGTAATCCTAGTCCGGTCCCTATTATTATGGTATCTTTTAGATTCGTAAGGGCGGTTAGATAAACGCTTCTAGGCTATTAATGGATACTATAATGTGCTTTGCGTCTTGAAAGTTTTTGTTGATTTTACGCGCTTTCGCGCATCCCGCGTATTCACGAGTAGATACCGACACAGTGACTTTCTAATAATAGAAGCACCTAGCTTCCGTTAAGGGCAAATGCTAATTAGTTAATAGCTGCTTAAGGCCTAAGGAGCATTTAACAGCTCGGGTGTATATACCTATAGAAACTGTGGAAAAGGTGGAAGAAATTCTCCGTTAGTGCCTCCATAATGAGTAGCCTCTTCTAACGTTTAATGTCTATTAGGGAGAAGTCTGTATAAACCTATTAAATTGCCTCTAGTAGGAAGAGGTATAAGTAAATAATTATAGTTCTCGTTTACTAGCATCCATTACCCGCGTTCCTTGCGCTATTAGTGACCGGATGCGTTGAGGCCAGTTTCTAACGGCAATCCCTAAGGTACATGTTAATAAGCCGGCACTTATTCTAACTAATGAGTTAACATCTTATTTAACTAAATCTGTCCTTACTATAGTCGTTAACTAGCGTATTAAATTCTATAAAAGCCGTACTGGCCGCGTAGTTAAGTCGACAGAGTTAATTAGGAGCAGCACTAGCTTCCTAGACACTAGTACAGTACCTGTTTTAAGGCAGATAGTGGGCTAATTAGGTGAGAACGTAGGCAGAGTCTAGTGTGAGAGCCTTATGCGAGAGTGTGCCACTCGCTAGACCAGCCTCGGATGTATACTGGACTTTCAGCTAGTTAAACAGCTTCCACGCTGTAGCTTTCTCGTACGAAAGTATGCGTAAGAGTATAAGCATTAGAGATAGCATCTCCACTTTAGCTCAACCAATCAGACAGCTTGTACTTAGTGTAAAGCTTTCTCGTACGAGACGCTACGCGAGAGCTATAGTACGGCAGAATATTTATAAATGTCTAACCCCACTAGCCCCCTAGCCTTAGACTAGGGGTGTTCTTTTTACGTATCTGTGAATAAACGATAAACTAATACAATAAATTATGTTTAGATATTAGGAATCAGCAATAGAGTAAGGATGTCCTCCCACAGGCGCTATGCCATAATCGACGGCTTGGTGGTAGGGCTGTTCACACTGCGCTGTAGTAGTGGTAGGGACAGCCCTTCGGCTGCAGCCCCTAATGTAGGACACCCCTAACAGGACATCACCCTAAGAGGACATCCTCGCTCCTAGGCTGGCTCTATAAGTCCGTCCTCCACTGTGCGATAGCCCTAGTAGGCTAGCGGTTATTAAGGCTAGCATCTAAAGGACATCCTAGTAGGAGGGCTATTATAACTTAATTTTTTTTCATACGTTTCGCCGGTCGCTCTTCTCTTTATACAGTCTCGATCGTGGCGCAGCCTCCAGCCCTACACTAGCCTTAACTAGTGATTACTTAGAATGTATATTAACTATATCTAATACTATACAGTCTGGATTGAGTGAAAAGAGGGTTATAAATTCGTAAGTGAAGTTTAAAGGCGAAAACTCTTATAGCTATAACTTCTAACGCTAGTATAGACTTCTTATTAGAGGCAAAGCTATTAATCTGCCGCCACCCGCACGGTTGGCGTAGATAAGACATATTTAGTAAATGTATAAATGTCATCTCTAGGCTTATAGTCGGCGCGGCATGATAAAGTCTTAGGGAACTGGACTTAAGAAGTTTAAGTACAGTATAGTGTAATATATTAAGAAAAAGAACGAGTAAAACCTACTTCCTACAGAAACCTGTGGTCTTATGGCGGTATGCGTCTTAGCACTAATAAGCAGCGCTAGGGCGGATGAATAAGGACACTACGCTATAGTGCCTGGCTCCACTGGTTAACGGAGGCTATAGTGAGATAAGTCGACTATGTCTGGCTAAAAAATAAAGGAATAGGATATAGGGCACTCCCGTTCATCTAACTATTCACCTACTCTATATAACTAAATTTTTTCTTCTTTCTCTTTTATCACTATAGAGTGCAAACGCTGAACCCAAATCAGCCTGTACTTCGTAGCAATCAGAGGTTCAAGCCTACGAAGAACCTACCTTAGACATAACGCTAAGACAATCACTGTCTCCTTATTATTACAATGGTACGATTGGCTGGGCCTAGCGCAGCAGTGTACTGAGTACTAATATAAGATGACGACTGAAAAAAAGTTGGTTGCCGTATCTAGTAAAATGCATTAATAATACTGTATATTAGTGTTGTTTTTATGTATCTATGAATAAATGATATTTATATAAACTAATATAATAAATTATGTTTAGATATTAGGGACGTTTTAAGGGCTATAAGGTTTCTAACTTCTAAAAATAATGCTTAGAATGTTAGAAGTCTCCTATGCGCTGGTTACGGCGGATGGACAAAAACTGACGGCCTTAGTACTATTCTTATATAGACATACCGCCAGCGTGGATATCCGCTAACGTGGACATCCTACCCACTGATTGGATGCTAGCCTCAATAACCGCTGGCCTGCTAAGGCTACACAGTGTGGCGCTATAAAGATTCCATTCGTTCCATCTGACGTCACCCGGTCAAACCACGTATTCCCTAGCCTATGCTATGTACTGTGTCGTATATCCTAATGTATAATGTGTGCTACTATATGCGTTCTAGCCTACTGTATCCTAGTATATACTCTATACTAGTACATAGCGTATCCCACTAACTAATGTGTGCTAGTGCATGCGTCCTAGCCCTCACTGTATGCTGACTATAAACACTAGTGCACCTTCATTAGTTAAATTTGTATAAATGCTAGTAATCTAGAGAATCATTAATATAATTAATATTAAAACATTAGTATAGTTTTATTTATAGTGGACGGGAGTTCTTATAATATCTAGGACGGCCGCCTAGACACAGACTAGTGGGAAAGGCTTCTATGCGCAGCCGCTAGGCTAGTGGGACGTGCGGCCTTTTGCTTTTTCTCATTTTTTATGTCCTCCTTTTGTAGTACTATGGGGTTCTACTAAGATAAGTACTTAAAGGGGAGGACGCCTGCTCTTAATGCACTCTACCCGTATAACACTAATATAAGCAACCCCTAAGAATTAAGTCTTATAGAGCCACACGTTATAGAACGTTTTGTGTGTAGTCTTCTAGTAAACTGTATAGATGCAGTCATACGATAGAATACACACTCTAGGCGTGATTGATTTCTGTATTGCTGAAGGATATCTAGGCTAGACGTTTATTGCTAGGTGCGGCTTATGCGACAGGTTAACCATAATAATATAGTGCACTTTCTTCACGTTTTTGAATATGAAGACCCTAAGCATCTTCTATAAATTTCTGAGTTTATGCCTATAGTCGTGGTAGATGTGTGCGCAAATTTCTTTACTGAATTTAACGAGCCTGCCCTAGCAGTAGTCCTCGGATAGGTAAGACGCTGTGATTATAAACGAGGGCTCCTTCTAATAACACTAGGTTTTATAGGGTCTACTATACATAACCACTACTGGACTCAGCCAAACTAATTTTAGTGTAAGAAAAATACTAATGGACTTTAATAGTAATGTGAAAATTAGTATAATGGTTAGTTTATTGATTTTTAAGAGTGTTATTAACTAACCCTATCCTTCAGCCCTAGCCGTATACTCTAAGCAGTGGCAGAATCATCCCAGCATACTGCTACCACTAGTCCACTAACTAATGTATCCGTGGGATTATAATAGTAGAATTATATTTTAGTCTAATAAGTGGTTAAATAATTCTAAAGCGATTAACTTCTACTAAGCATTATTATAGCCTAATACAACTATGGACGACATGCTCACAGTAAGGCCTATTCTACAGCTATGCGTTTAGTAGACTAATAGGAGTTAAGAGCCGCCTCTTAATACTGCCTTAGAAGCGAGAGGATATCTAAGACCTTATTATGCTTAGGGACTAGAAAGCTCTAGGATATTCTCCTAGTAATATTTATAAATCATGCTGGATCTAAAGTTAAGGGCTGTGGGTTAATCCAGCTTAGGTATTATAGTTACTAAGGAAAATGTCTAGTGCGCTGCCCGAAAGGACGGATTGACAGAGTACGATGGCCTCTGGCTGCTATAGGAATGCCGCCGCTTGCGAATGTATCTGCCATTGCCATCGTTACTAGGAAAATGAAAGTAGAGATTAATCGCGGTTATACACACTATCGCTTAGACTATAGCTCTTTTAACTATAACCATTTAGAGACGGATAGTAATTTATAATGCTCTGCCTACTAAATTATAGGTTAGAATCTGTAGGCGTTTGTAATACACTAATTTTAATAAAAAAAAAAGTTAGTCTTCTATTCCGGATAAGTAAGGATGTCCGCCCATAGGCGCTGTGCTATGAAGGACGGCCTCGTGGTAGGGCTGTTCATACTGCGCCGTCGCAGTGGCAGGGACAGCCCTACCACTGCAGCCCCCGATGTGGGACACCCCTAGAAAGAGGACAGTACCCTAGGAGGACATCCTCGCTTAGAGGCTGGCTCTACTAGTCTGTCCTCCACTATACGACAGCCTTCGTAGGGTAGTAGTTATTAGGGCTAGTATTTAATCGACATCCTAGTAGGAGGGCTATTATAAACTCAATTTATTTTTATACGTTTCGCTGGTCACTCTTTACCCCCACGTCTCCTTCTCTTAACCGCCTATTATAGTACTATATAAATTGCATTAGTACCGTTCGATCTCACCCAGTCAAAACACGCTTCAGCCGCCAGTACTCGATTCTTACTACTAAAAAGACCTATGTCTCTCCACAGGTACTTGATCGCTAATCGCTGCACCTTAGAAGGATTTTCTACATCCACTATAACCTCCTAATCCACTATCCATTCACCCTTTTCTAAAATCTTAAATGTAACCCACACTATTTTACTATCTTCTAACACTATGGATCTAGCCTACGTCCGTTAGTAACACATTATATTATTAATCATACTAACTTTTATACCTTAATAGTTTCCTCCGTCTGATTTCCTATTAGTGCTTCTAATGGCCTATCAGAGGCGGCCGGCAATGCCCTTAAGAACAGTGGTAGTGGTATGTCCTCTATTAGGGCTAGATGCTCCTCCTCTAAGTTAAACGCACCCCGTATTATGTATTCTAAGCCGACGGCTCCATCTTCTTCTATACGTCCTTCGCCTAGTGATAATAGTACGTTCTCTAAGGGTTAGCGTCGCTTAGTAGCTTACTAAAGCTCATTAATGTCTTAGCTTCCCCTACGCGTAGAATTCACTAAAGGCGCTTAAGACAAAACATCCTTCTCCTCTATAGTAGCTTTAATATCCGCCTCTAGGCGCTCTTAGTATACTTCTAGAAAGTCAATATTCTATTATAAGCCTATCTCCTTCTCCACGAGCTTCTTATTAGTGGACTAGTATTATTCTTTTAGTGACGCTATTAAGTCACCTTTCGCCTATTCGTCTTCTATAAGCGCTCTAACTATTATTAATAGATTATTAATAGAGGAACGTAACCACACTTCCTCTTCCTCTAATTATTAGATGACTAAGCGCTTATTACGTTCTATCTCCTCTAGCCTGTTTAGCTCGTTCTGCTTTTCACTAAGCTGCGCTAATACCTATAGTAGTCTTTCTGTCCCACTTATATCCTCGTCCTTAGCTATTGCTTCTAGGTTCGTAGTAATATAATCCAGCTGTATATCTCCCTCTATGTCCGCTCGACCCTGCTCTAGTTGCTTTATATGAGTATATTGCTCTAGCTCTTTGGCCGTGAGGGTCTTAAGCCGAATAACTTATTCTACTTCCTATTGCTTTAGTTTCTTAAATTTGTCTTAGAGGTTCTTTTTAGTCGCCGCTAATTTAGCTATGTGGGCTGTTATAGCATCCTTAAGCCTAGCTAGCTTTTCCGTTTACTATCACTCCTTAGTTAAGAGTATTTATAGTCGTGACTTAGTATCTACAGCCTCTCTTTATGCAGTTTGTAGCTTCGTCTAATATTCGCTTTCCTGCGAGGCAATTTCTATTCGAGCACGAGTCTAGGGGGAGGCAGTAATTATTTCACTTATACGCTCGATGTCTATGCCTACGTCCTGAACGCTTCGTGCTTCGGGCGCATCTTGTATAGCCTTATAAGAGATTATAAGATCCTTCCTAAAAAAAGCAAAGTAGGTGGAGTGTTAAATAAAGAATGACGATAGAGTCCTATTTTATCGCGCTATAGTAGTATATAGCTTGTCTAGGAACAGAAGTGGTTTGTATCGCATATGATTAGAGACGAGTGGCCGTCCACATTGCTTTATAGTCGCGCTAGCTACTATTACCTTAGGCTCTTCCACATTAATATCTTAGTTATTATAAATAGGATAGGCCGCTTCTATTATAGTCGTGACTATAGAGATACTAGACTCTATATCTTCGAAATAGAACTGGTCTGGTTTTTGTGCTATCTTTAGTAGCCAGTGCGCAATCTAGTAGTCTAGGTTACCCTTTAGTAGCCTTTTAATCTCTATGGTTCTGAATCTAAGCTTATACGCGAGCGACACGAAATTAAACAACACTATCTCATTAACACTAGCAGTCTTATAGCCTATAACTATCTACTCCCGCTCGTGGGGTATATCTTCGAAGTGGCGGCGAGCATACAGCCATAGTTGCCAGTAGGCTAGGTTAAAATGATCTGTTCCATCCGTCGTAACCGCTTTAAATAAAGAGCTAGACACCTGCACTAGACATTCTGTACCCTGCTCGTCCACTTCGGGATACGCATCTTCTAGAGTGGAGCGGATAGTCTTATGGCGTCCCGGGGGCAATAGCATCTTAATACAATGCGCTGCATCCTTAATGTACTTACGATCCTTAAAAAAGCTATTGAGTGATGGCACTGTACAGTCAATAGTGGCATTACGTATTTTAGACTAAATTCTCTCTCGCTTAGCCTCGTTAAAAGCGCTGAGGATGTCACCACTGCGGACGCGCGCGTGTAGGTCGCGCGCGTGCTTTTCGTAGGCTCTGGGCGCCTTCAGTTGTAGTGCTTCTAATGACGTTCGGTTAAGTTTCATTATAGCGCTCTCGTTACTATTAAAAACGGAGTGCCAGAAGTCTTTAATGTGGTTCAAATAATGTAGCGATTCCTAACAGTCAGTAATGCGCACTAGCACAAGTAATACAGCACTGTATACCTTATGGCACCCTATGGATGTCATTTTATTAACGAGGCTGAGTTTTAGATCTCTATAGAGGACGGGAATGCGATAAAATGCATTAAATGCTATATAAAGTCTGGGGTCAGTCACTATCTAGTCCATCCGATTCTTCTTGTGCCTGGAACCAGATGTGGCGCCTAGGCGCGCCTTCTATGTATCTTCAGCACGCGAATTCTCTTGCCTAAACACGCCTTAGTATTCCTGTATCTTGAAATAGAAATCTCCGTCAGCTGGTGCCTGTTCGCAGGCATATTCTTCTACTAAGTCCCGCCTCGTCTCGTCGCTAATGTCTGCACCTAGTTAGTTGTACGACTCTATAGTGGTTTGTGGAATAGACCTACAGTATAGAGATCGACCACCCACTGTGGCTCTAGTGAGTTAAGAACCTCTCTAGCGGCTTGGATATAATCTTCTCCTCTAAGACACTTTAGTTAGAAAGCTAAAGGCATATTAAGTCGCGTAAAGAAGTCGCCTCTAGCTACTAAGTCTCCTTAAGTTAAGTTTAAAATGGCTAATGCGTTTTATAACTTAGTTTCGCTAATGATTATTAGAATTCGATTCTATATTTCTCTAGGGTTATAGCTACGCTGCCCTTAGAAAAGTTTTATAAGTCTCTGAACATTTTTTTAGTCTGGTCCTCTTAAGTATAGGAAGCATAGGTTGTTGAGTCTAATATTGACAGCTCTAATGTATTTTGACGACTTCTCTTGCCGGATACGACGCGATACGGCTATAGATCTAGTTCTTATTATAGTTAAACAGAAACTGCGGAGGGTGCTAGAAAACCAGTGTATGGGCTATGGGCGGCGGGGGCGGTGATTTTAAAGCTACACCTACTCGTAGGGCATCGTAATAGCACTTACAGCCTAGCCATATATAGTAGTGTTCTACTACCATCAGCGGCAGGTTCGAGCGGCGTACCTAATAAGACGCCTTCTAAACGTAACAATTCAAAAGCAATATTAATTTCACAGCTATGCTATTAATACGACACTATAGTATCTTATAGCCATCTTTTAAGGTTATTAATGTTAGGTCTATAATTAAAGATATTCGGATGGAAATAGCCCTAAATGAATTGATCCGTTAGTGACCTATTGAGACTACGAGCGAAGCAGTAGGTTCTAGGCCTATAAATGTAGAAGGCCTATAATAGAACCACTAGAGCGCTACGCCGTGCTAGTCACTTAAAATCCCCCATTGACCTAATTTAAAACGGGCCACGTATAACAGCTAGCCATTAGTGTGAAATTACCTAATAATATGCTCACTAAATCTAAAAAGCATACTACTAACGTTAACTTTATAGCTGTGCTATAGTATAATCATTAGCTTACTATAACATAGGAATACGACGAACCAATAAAGAGCAGCTCTATTCCTACTAAACGTTTAAAGAAAAAGCACGGCACTTCTCACACTGTGGTTCCTTCGCGGAAGTAAGAAGATTTACCTCGTTCATAAACGGCCGTAAACCCACCCGTAGTATATAAACCTTTCTAGAAGAGTTATAAAGAACTCTATAGTATCTAATTTAGTAATAGAGTGTACTTTCCTATAGCGTAGTGGATAAAGCTTTAACTAGATAAGTATTCCCTCTGTATTATGAAAAGGTTCACTAGCGCTAACGTTAATAAACACGTATATACGATCTAATAGGTTAATCATTAGTAGTTTGTATAGGCTTAAAAAATTTTCTCTATATAAAACGAGTTGTTTATTGCGTTTAAGTTCATGCTAGTGTCTCTTATAGAGGTTGAAGGAAATCCTCTCCTAGACGATCTCCAGCTTGTATTAATACTAGGACAGGTATGTTGCTTAACTTTAGCAACACATAAGATCACTGTTAAGAGAACTAGGTCGTGGATGGTTTATTGTACCTGAATAATAATTCTCTAGGTTATAGCCAGCTCACATGCTCTAATATTCTGGTCGATATGCATGGAAATGTGAAGCTTTATAAGTCGCTGTGTGAGACTACGGAAACGTCGGACTGACTCAGTATAGGGGGTTAGGAATTCCTTCATAATCACTTTAACTTAAAAGAAACTATGCATAGTATTACTGTACTTATAATAAGACTTATATAAGGGTATACTAAGGAAGATGGGCGGATTAGGCTAGATATACTAGACTAGTGTCCGCTTAGCTTTAACTTTCTCTCTACCCTTAATCAGATGACGAGTATCGAGGATTTGACTAAAGTACGTATATAAACATGGTAGCCTAGAAGGTATACTAATGTGCGTAGCACCCACTGCTGAAACAGCATTAGCATAGGGAATGGCTAGTGGGGCTAGTGTCACTAGTCCTTATTTAGTGTGATTGAGGATATAAAGTTTACCTAAGAAGAGACGAGATTTAAGTATTGATGTAATTTTATAACTAAAAAACTTTTTTAGTCTTCATTAGTAAAGATTCTATGTGGTTTAAGTGAATTCTCCCACCTAGACACGATTCACTATTAATTTTAATATAAACGCCTAAGGACGAGAAGGGAGAAGAACAACTTTATAGACAGTAGAATCTAAAATACATACGGTTTATAGAACTAACTATACGACTAGTCGTAGCGTATTAACGTGTTATGGCTGATAGTCAGTGTACATAATGTCTATATTGCTGCGCTGATTCTGCCATAACAGATTGTTCAGCGCATTGTGAATAAAACCCTTCGCAGATACTACAAAAATATTAGCTTTGCTATAATGCAGAAAGGCAACGCACCTAATATGACTGTCTTACTCTCGGGTCGTCGTTCTTATAGCTCTAATAAGACAACATCCATAAGAGGTATTTCACTAGAATATACAGTGGCTCTATCGCCGAATTTTACCTCATTTATATTCTCTAATTTAATATAGATTAAGATGCGGAGATTCTACTAGACAGATTAGTATATTAGTCACTGGCTGTATGGGCTACGTATATATTCTCTGTTAAGCTTGTCTTCGTTGAGCGCCTCGTTTAGCAATTTCTAAGCGGCGATTCTAACGCCTTAGAAAGGTCAGCAGGCGCATACTACATCCATCTTAGTGTTTCTCACCTATCCTATCTATTTGCCATATAAGATGGATTCTATGAGTTAAAGTTATACAACTGTTTTAATCGTGGATCAGCTTTCACAGATACAGTAGGTGAGTAGCAATGCTAAATCCGGTGGCCAGCATAATAACATTTTTATATAAATGTACTAGTAGCTGCTTTCCATACGGCCCGCTGAACATTGCCTTGTGTGTGGCAGGGCCGTGGTCCGATAGAGTGTACAGACTCTTGGTGAAGCCGCCGCGAGGCTCGATAAATAGATGAAGATGCTTCTACGGCTTTTTAGACCAGGAGATCATAGTAAAAGGATGTGTCTATACGGCCGAACCCAGACTGGCTGACGGGATCCAAAGGCTTATATACTGTCCAGCTTTCACCTTTAGTGGCCTGGCCAACTACAGTGTGACTTTGATTGCGCCGTTATTGTATAACACTCGTGCCCTAGAAAGTCCTAACCTATTTTAATATAAGACGCTAGTAAGCCATAATATAGAGATAGTAGAGTATAGAGCTCCGCTAATGTATAGATATAAGCGCGGGAATAGATCGGCGGATAAGGTATGCCGCTAAAGACTGTACATAAGGGCGAACGAAAGTATCTAGTGGATGCGTAGGGTGGCTTCGTATGAGACGCTTTAGACTACTAAAGGGATGGCCTACGCGCATAGACATAGAATGGACTATTAATTTTGTTGTTAGAAATTCGGCCATACTTGGGCAAAGCAACCTACCACTAAGGCAAACACATCCTTCAGTACGTGCAGGTCCAGCCTTCCCTTTGCTGTGCCAGCCGCGGCGGTATGGAAGACCGTAAGAGCCACTGCGAGAGCCCCTGCCAAAGCATGAAGGCGCCGGCAGGATCGGAGCGATAAGCTAAGGATATCCGTGAGAAACCCAAGGTATGGGCCTACGAAGCAGAAGATAAAGTTAACGACGGAGAGAGTGCTAGATTAAGGAATAGTCTAATCCATACTAGGGTAGGGAGCTACGATATAAGAAATAGTGGTCCTAACGTACGCTAAAAGCAATAAAACATTACTACGACTCTAATAATTAAGACATTTGCCGCCGCGTACTACTGTTAGGTAGACTAAGTAGTCAGACGCTACTTTTCTTATTGTATTAAAAGGCAGGAGCACAGATTTTAGCGTAAACGGATAAAAAGCCTGTGTAATACAGTAAATCAGAAGGCGTAGAGCCAGTAGGCAAATTAAGGCACTATAAGCCAGAGAGTATAAGAGTGTGATTTCGTACATGGCTGTACTAAGGTATAGGAAGGGGGAATTTAAGTTAAAAAAAAATTACGGGTTTAATATTTATATGGTTTACTAGCTGTGGTAATGACTATTAGTACATAAAAGGATATTTGTCTAATATTTTCTTTACTGACACTATTATAACTAAGCCGCTAATAAAACCACTAGTGTAGACCTCGTTGAACTCTTAGTATGAGTGTATAAGTATGTATTAGTGTATATCTATAATATAATAATCTAATGGCTAGTGGTGCCTTATGGCTTTAGTTTCACATTTTAAGATTACTATACAGCTGTAAGTGGGAAAAAGCGACGCTAAAGTGCCCGATGTTAGGAGTGATAAGATGCCGGCTAGGTTAATTTCGAGCCTATCTAGGTCAACTCTCTAACTCAGCCTTCAAAAGTAGCTTCTAAATTCCCTAATCTAGTAATGTATAAAGCAGAAAATTAATTATGTATACTCGTTACTATGTTTAGCTCTTATAGAAGCGCTCACTTAGTGTTTAGAAGATTTAAGCCTCGCTAGGGGGGTACATTAGAGAAATCGGTGGGCTATAAACGAACAATGTAGTTCTATATCTTCACAGTAGGTACATTAAGTTCAGGTGTAGTGTCCATGTGGATCCATAAAACTTTTTTATACTAGCAACTAGGATTGGCCTAATATAGTTAATGCACAGTGTATCCTAGTTCACACTGTGCGTATGCTTCACAGTTAAGCTTACCCACTACTTCTGCATATTATAGCGCCCTAAGTTTATACAGTTAGATCTTAAAGTAGTGGGTATAAATGGCCTTAGATGTCTCACACTAACATTCATCCTATCTCAAACTGTCTTTTCTACAGTTTTTATACATTAGCTATATTAAGTTCATCCCACTTAAACCTAATCATCTACTTACTCTAGTGCTGCATAAAGGAACGTCACGTGACAAACATGAAACACGTTAGGGGTTAGCGTGCTGTAGAGAGAGGAATATAGAGTCTTAGCCATCCCCCTCCCTAGCTCGACCTCTAGGTTTCACACCAGCCGCCTAGCTTGCCTCATTACTATCTTTATGCTAATCGCCCGATAAGAAATATCCGAATTTAGCCCAGACGCTTTCAATAACTTTGACTTTAAGTGCAATTATGGCAGTCCACCTACTGGAACCTTTGATAGCCAGGGTTGGAACCCTGCGGTGCCTAATGCTGCTGAGGATGGAAGCTAGGATCCCTGTGCTTTTAAGTCTTCTATAACGCCATTAACTTATAACGTTATTTAGAAACTATAACTTCAAAAAGGCAGAATAATAACACTTATAGGTGACACTATAGAAGATATCCGCGTTGCGCCTGGCGCATTTTAGAACGACCACTTATAGAATGAACTCCTCGACGTTATGACGGAGAAAGCCCCTAAGCCGTAATATAAGCCTAACGAGACAAAAATAACAGTATTAACCTTAAAACGCGCCTAACGTTGCCTAGAGAAGCGCTTCCGTGCACTTAACATCGACTGTAGTCCCGTAGAGAAAAAACTACGATCTTAGAGTGACTAAGACAGTAATCTCACTATTAAAGTCTAGTTCATTTATAAGGAAGTTCAGACTGATTCTACGAATAAAGTCAGTAAAACTGGGCGTAGCGCTACTAAGCAATAACTTGCCGCACGAGATAAACTTATCGCTTAATAAGAGGCTTCTAGGGTGCGACCTGTGTGGAAAGACGTCTATACGCTGTTTAAGAGTTCCAGCGTTGTCTATCCGAATCGTGGATTTTCCTCCTAGTGGGATCCTAAAATAAAGAGTCATTATAAATTAGACTTAGACACTATAGACAAACTCATTAGCTTTACTAAAGAGGGTTATAAACTCGAGACCTATAGCGATATCCTGGATTGTATTCGCGAAGTGATATATAAACATGTAGAAGAGGAGGCAGAACGGAAAAGGCAGAAGTAAAAGGCATCTAATTCACTATAAAGCACCATTCGTATTTACTGCCACGGGTCTTATAATGGCAGCTGCCACGATCTAGATGTGAATCTATTAAAAGTCGCTCGTGTGGCTCGGCTAGATGTTCTTAGGCTCCCTGTGCCTGTGGATAAGGCACCCGAGTTACTCTATAAGTGGCTCTACAACCAGGTGTCTAATGAGAGATAGCAGTCTGCATACTAACTCGCCGGCAAGATCACTATGGATAATGGCTACCACTTAGGGCGTATGTATGAGTCGCAGGCCTTCTACGCTAATTTGCTTATAAAGGGCGGGGTGCTATTGGGGATTATAGATTAGTCTGTTAGTCGCATTAGAGAATGGTTGGACAGCCTTTACTTAGAGTGAGACTATAGGTTTTAATGTGTTTAGTAATTCCTTAGCTTAATTCTATGGTTTAATATAGAATCTGGTATTCTGAAAATGGCCTTCTATAATATCGCTTCTGTCCTTAATTGCTATAATGTATGCCTTTATGTAGTCGATGAAACTCCGCTTCCTCAGCCTAACCTGTTCTTTATGTCTTAACCTACTAGTTGTCTTTATAACGCTGAAATTCTCCTCTATAGGATTTGTTCTAGGCGTGTATGGAGCTATTAAGAACTGCTATACACTAGCTTCGTTGTATAATCTTTCGATTTTATTAGAGAAGTGAAAGGAGACATTGTCCATAATTAGTATAGATTCGTCGTCCTCTAGGAACCGTCCGCAGCTGTGTAGTAGTTGCTTAATATAGTCCTTGAAGAACAGTGTATCTGTCGACCTATAATACACGCGAGATTGCTTAATGCCTTTTATAGTATATGCAGAAAGGATCTGTACTGTGTTCTCTTTTTAGAAACGAGCCCTTTAGATAGGCGTAATGCTGGATCTCGCCTATCCATTCTTGCTTCCGCAGGACATTAGGGGGGTTTATGCTAGATTCGTTAATAAAAATATAATAGTGTGGTTTTACACTGGCCTACTTAAGTAGATACTAATAGAAGTGCTTAAGTTCGGGCAGTTGTTATAGAGCTACGTATTGTATCGCTTTCTAAGTAATCTAGCCATTCTTTAGCGCGCGTGAGATTATAGTGACAGAAACATTAACTCTAAGTTTCTAAAACAGAAATGTTACTATCTCCTCGTGTGTCTTACTCTAATCATTCATAAGGTAGATATAGAGTGAATCCTGTATTAAAGGTGTAATCTTTAGGTTAGGGCTAGTACGCTTTGCTAGAACGACGGTAGTTCTATACTGGGTATGCGTCTTATGAATTCTACAGATAGCTCGTTTAGTAACGACTCGTTCGGGGCTAGATACATCTTTAGCTATTTTCTAATTAGAATCGCCTCCACGAATTTTCGCTAGAATCAGCTAATGTATGTGTTTATTAAGACGAGGGGCCATGACTGACGGTAAATATTTAAAGAGGGTGAAAAAGGCCATGGATATAACCTACACTAGATAGAAACTAGTGGGGAAGTCTAGGCAGCCACATCTAGTGGCCTTAGGCAAGAATGAGCTAGTCTTCGATTGCTGTTAGTAGGGTGCTCCTGCCCTATATGACTAAATTTGGATTTTTTTTTAGTCTTAAGTGTGGACGCTAAACCTATTCTTAACTAGAGACTAGGCGAGCTTATATATAATAGTGAGAATGAGCTATAGAGAAAGGCGTTTTAAGTGTCACTCTTTTACTAGTTAACTTTTAAAGAAATAGTGGGTGGATCCTGATCTAGCCGCTAGAGTTAGTTATCTGGTACCCTGTACCATTTTTTTCCTTCGGCAAAGAATGAGACTATAGGGGCAGAAACTGATTAAGTGCTGTATTTCTAGGCAGAAAAAAGCTTATAATAGGAAGGAGATTTCTACTCTATCGCCGAAAGGTAATTTTATTGTAATAGAGCAACAATTGGTGCATATATGGCAAACTAATAGCTAAGTTTAATTGCACATTTACCCCACGAAAGAGTTTTAGGTACCTAGTGGATATCCGGCGGCGCTACGTTATAGGTTAAAATGGCGGCCACTATTATTCTTGTTAGCTAAAAGTGTGACATTTGTTTCGCCCTTCTCTGTACTGTAGCTGTGTTTAATAAGTGAAGCCGATTTTCTTCTAGTCTTCTTTTTTCTTCTCTTTAGTATATTTAAGATAATAAGCTATTTCTAGCTGCCACTGTCTAAACATTTTTATTAGAACACCCTAACTCCTATCACTCGTTAGGAAGCAGTCGTCTATATTAGACTATAGAGCTGTAAGTGGACTGACTACCTGACTCCACTTATAACTTCCTAAAAAACCTCCTAAGCCTAGAGTAAATAATAGGTGAAGATAGGTCCATCTTAATTAGCTCTATGAACGGCTTATTAAAGCCGGAAATAGTTAGTGAGTATTATAGCTTCAGTAATAATCTAGCGATAGGCTTAAAATGGCTACATTTTGTTGAGTTGTTCTTAGACTCTTATGGAAGCTCTACGAGCTGTCGTTTTTTTACCCTGAAGCAGGGTTTCGTAGATGATCGTGCTAGTACGTAGTGCTCTAAACATAGTCGTAATACTAAGGGTAGAAGAATACGAATGTAGTAACTAGAAATGGCTTTACGCATCCTAAACTCCTAATATACTACGTGCTTAGTCGGCGAGAATTAAACAGCTTAAATTAGTGCATCTAAGCTTAGCTTTAGTTAACGGTTTAGACTGTTATGGATAGTTATAGTAGCCTGCTAGCATTTAGCTGCTCGGCGCGGGTGACTTCTCTAAAAGTCTAAAACAGCCTACGAAAGTCATTTTGTCCATAATTCAGCTAATGGGCGGGCAGCCTCTGTTGAATCTGCGATTTGCGCGGGTTATGGCGGATTTTCCACTAAGACACTGCGTTCTCCGTTTAAAGTGATTATCCTAAGGTATTTCTAAGTGTCACTATCCCTAGGGCACAACACAGCTCTAGGCCACATCTACATTTTAGTGTTTAAAGATTATATAATGGACCTAGTTACTCTACCTAAGAGGCGTGATAGGATAAGGGACAATCTAGTGAGAGCTGTCCTTCGCACGCTTCGAAGGTGTAACTAACTCAGCCGCTAGTACAGCGCTAATGTCTACATACTCGTTTAGTAGAAGAATAAGCACTATGAGTATTACTCTACGGGTGAAGCAGTATTTCTAATCCCTCTAATGGACTTAGTAAGTGGAGTAAAACAATTAGGCTACTATAGGAAACTAAAAAGCTTAAAGGATAAGGTCTATCCCCCTGTGCTAAGGAGGACGCTAGGAGACTTTTAGGATGTTCATCTAAAACATGCAAATTATTAAAAAACGATATTAATAAAGCTTTAGGTACTATGTAGTATATATAACGAATTTTAGCTATTCTATTATATCTTTTTCTTTTAAAAACTATAGACGGCCGTTTTTATAGTAATCCGTAAGAAGATTCGGCTAGGATGTAGCGGATCGAAACGATAGTACTGTACGTACTAAACTAAATTCGTTATAAGTGTCGCTTGCATTTAGTTAATTTTAGTTACTTAGTGGCGTAAATTAGAGTCGCTATTTTTGGATCTCTAGGCAGTAGCTAAAATAGCATCCACTAAAGTTATTATGCTAGAAACCTGTGAACACCCTTAACGATCCTTACTAACTCGCTAGCATTGGCTACATAAGGGAGGTGAATAGGCGGATGAGGCAGCTTTTCTAGTCCGACCCTTAGACTTAGTTACACTTAGATTTGAAATTCAACCGCTAGCTAACTCTTTAGAGGATAAAGCCCCCCCCCCCCCTAGGGGTTATGAGTAGTACGCCGCTAGATTTTCGAGATGCAACCTAAAATTTATAAGCGCAATAACTAAGAGTAGGTTAACACATAAGGCCTTAATTCTATTACTATACGAGTTTTCTTACACACTTAACTATGTAGCTACTATTAATATAAATACTGAAAATATTAGAAGTGCGATTATTCTCGGCTTTGTTTACTAATGACACAGTGGCACTACACACTGGCTAACAACACTAATTGTGCAGATGCGCCTAGCAACCCTACCTTAAGAAAAACTAATAAGCACTTAACCACGAGATTAAATGCAATAGAACTATGCTAGATGCGAGGTCACGCAGTTTAAGTAAAACCCTATACCTCTACATAATATATTATATCTATGTATCACTCTCTTTAGAAAGTATCCGAATGCCCTACTAGTGCGTTAATAGATTTAGTGAAACCTTGCCTTGCGCATATAGACCTATGATGTAGAAGATATTACGCTTCTTAGCTAGCGATATGGATAAATTTCTCGAAAGGGCGAATAGCGCAAAGCGCCCGAACTATAACTCTCCACATACAAGGCGACTTCGTGCCACCATTGTTCAACTCCTATTCGAGAGACACATTTATATTACTCCCTAGAGCTACTACTTTGATCTGGTTTATAACCCCACTTACCTAAGAATAATCTAGCCATAGCTTTTCTGTTGGCCCACGAATGCTATATACATCGTCAAAGTCTTCCAAGTACTAAAGATATCCTGTGTAGACGCTAAGAAAGTCGCCCTTTTTTATAGTTATAATAGAGCATATAGAAAGAAAATTCTCGTCCTAAGGAACTAAAATAACATATATAGACTTATTTCTGCCTGTACCTGTCCTAGTGTAAAGATCGGGGATCCCCACTATATCGTCGCTTAATGCTAATAGGGTTAACGTTGAATGAAAGGCGGCTTTTTCTTCAGCCGAGCACTAGCTACTTATGAAACCACCCTATGCCCTTTCTAGCATGTTGTTAAGTCTCTCTGCCACGTGATTCTTCGTTAGCTATTGATGTTCTGTAGAGTTCCCCTTGGCTTCTTCTACCGCTCGGGTCTCTAGATCCACTATATGCGGTCTATAAACCTTCTCCTATAAGAAAACCCTATTAACTAGTGGGACGGTGTTGTGTTTAGGATTTTATTCGCATATGTGGTCGAATTCTTAAGTGCAGTAGAGAATGAGCTTATTAACGCTAGCTTTTCGTATATTAGAAAGACTTTTCTAAACGCGACAGTGTAGGCGCTGATTCTTAGAGCTCGTTCTAATGCTAGCTTGGTCTATGAATATCTTACTCGCACACTTTTCTAGCTGAGTGAACTTGTTACTAGGTCCTCTACGATTCTTTAAGGTTAACGAATCTAGATACTTTGCCTTCTTTACTATTATATCCTAGTAAAAGGTTTCATTGTATTGGACCTGTAGATCTTGGCTGGCCGCCAGTGCTCTACTCTTCTTAACCGCGTATACGGCCTGATCGTACTTAAGATCAACCATATTACTCACGTAATGTCGAATGTTTTCCACTATAGTCGTCACTGTTGTTTCCCTAGATTTGTATTTTATAAACTTAAAATTGACTTTAACGTAGTGCTGGAGTATCGTTTCCACAGCTCCGAGCGCCGCCGCGGAGCTAAAAAAATCTAGTACGGACGAAGTAACAGCGAAGGCATTAACAGAGTCAGCTGCACTAGGAGGCTGAGTGGTAATACTAACAGCTGCATTACTACTGCCTAAACTTTCTAATAGAATACTTCCCTCCATGACTGGTAGTTTTACTAAGATAGCTTAGTCTAGCCTAGCCGTCTCTATAGCGACGGCTGTTATAAGCACTATGCCTCTTTATAGCTTATTATCTACTAATACATTTGCGCCTATTGGGTCATTCGTATTTCTACTAGCGACAGACGGCTTACTCTGTGCCACTCTACACCTGTTTTTCACTGGCTAACAATCTAATCCTGTGTAGTCGACCTAGCATCGCTTTATAGCTCTAGTAAGCACTCGAGTAACACACGCAGGAGGCTCCTTCCCCCTAGCGCGGTGTATTAAATCCCGCACTGAGTTCTTAGCATTTGACACTGTGAATCGAATAGCAGACTTACTAAATTTGGAGATACTATTAACATGCTGTAGGGGAAGCTCTGTGTTTTAACTTCGTATCCTGACTAGAGCTAGTAACTCACGAATCTTCTATTCTGTTAGCGCACGTATTGCTTTATCTATAGTTAGTGGTGTGGGCTGAAAGTAGGACAGCGTTGGCTGTTCTATTAATACGCCTCTCCCCGGCGTTAGTGCCTTCTAGCACTATCCATACTTTCGCTCCATGACTCCACTATAAGGCCCACTATTATTACCTCTTTATAAGAGTTACTTAATATAGTAAACTATTACTAAAGATGTTATTAGAGATCACGATACGTAGGTGAGTATTATTAGCTTATTTAAAGCTACTCGACTATGGTTCCTATCACTACTCTCGGTTATTAAAAAAGGGTAGGCTAGCTCTGTTCACGGCTAACACTTCATCTCCAGATTAGGGCTTCGTATAGCGCCACTAATGTTATTGGTGAATCGTTACTACACTCTACCACTACGCCTACGTCGACCGCGTCGAGCGTCCTGTAGGTGACATTTTATTATTCACAGGGTTGTCTAGCATATTCGTCGCGCCTGCCTGGACCATAATACAGAGCACTCTAGTATCCACTAGAAGACCCACTATGGCCAGCCAGGTAAGAATTACTAACGCCTTTCTTATTTACTTTTAACTAATTAAGAACTACGTGAATTTCGATCTCCAAAGTTATAGATAAACTTAATAACTATGTATTAATACTCCGCTTGCTTCTATAGTGTTATTATTAGGTAGCAGCGTAGAAGAATTCGTAGTAATAGAGATAACTGCCCTAGAAAACCATAGCTTTACACTAATGGCCGTATTGCTGATGCCTAGGCTCATCGGACTAATTCTCCCCATTCTTAGTGATTAGGCTATTGCTCTAGACTAGCAGTCTCCACAGTGACGACTGTTGCGCTAATCGTATCTAATCGTAAACTTAAAATAAGGCACCACTATAGATCTACGTAACTTAACGGCTCTATGGGTTTATTACGATCGCTGGCTAAAGTAACACAGGCAAAGTGGGACTAAAAAAGCCGTTAAACGCCGACGGAGGTAAGAATGACACAAATAGGATAGCAGCAGCCACACTAGTCGCTGGACTAGCGCGTGCTAACCGCCACCCACGCTATTACTGTCCTGTGCCTACACCCAGTCTTATTTTTAGGCTGTGGCTGAACTAATGCAATCCTTATAAGGGCTATATTATTAAGGCACCGACCGCGGACGTGATAGAAACATTCAGTATATGCGTCGCACCTAGACTAAAATCCCTTATATTTAATAAAGGTTCTTAAGAACTGCCTACGTAGATGGAATAATGCACTAAGTTCCAGCCTTATGCTGTGCTGTTTGCTAATTGCCCACTTTATAGGGTTGTTTACGCTTGTCTTATTATATTACGCTGATTAGTGTGCCTAAGCATTCTAGTATCCATTAGGAGACCCACCTGGACGAGGGCTCTGTATCCCTAGTGTCCCTAACATCTCTTAGCGCCGCCTGTGGCCAGGCATTCAAAGTGAGAGATTAACATAGCCCGCCACTAACTACTAGGCACACTTATCTAAACATTTTTAATATAGTAATCGCTATCTTAAGTATTGTTTAGTGTATAATCAGATTCATCCCCTTACTTACACTATAGAAGAAAAAAAGGTAGGCCCACTAGCCTGTATGCTAACTTAGAACTGGCTCTTCCTACGGCGGTAAGGTCGCTCTTGAATATCCGATCCTTAAGAAGAGAGTGAAGAATAGCGACCAGCTGGTCTTCTGAGTATAGCTAGACGGAAAGCCGGTTTCTTTAGACGAGACTACGAACGAGTTTCGCCTTTTGAAGCGCGGCGTTGTGCGGCTGCTAAAAGAGAGCCCTACACTTAGTGTTGTAGTACACTGTTTTTCGGTCGTTTCTAGACGGTTTAAAAGGTCGAGCTATTTACAGACGCTAGGTAATGGATTCGCACTAGTAGATGAGATGGCAGGCTAAGCGAGAAGAAACACCACTAGAACATCTAAGATGCCTCTCCTCACCTGAATTCGTTCCCTGTCGTGGGGATGCGCCACCCACTTATTCCCTTAAGGCAAATGAGCAGACTTGCAGACCAGCCATCCGTTTTAATCTAGCTAGGGCTTACTGTTGTTATCTAAACTTAGCGTTTATGTGACGAGGATGCTTAAAAGAAAGCCTAGTATGTCTATTTTCGCCTCCTATTTAATACACTATGCTTTCGGGTCCTATCGCGACTCGTATGGGCTAGGCTAGGTAGGACGAAGGGAGCAACTAAACCCATTCTCCATCGTGGGGCATACTAGAGTAGGGTTATCACTCCCCTAACAATACTGTGGCTATAATATGTAGTGTCTCGTGAGGTCTAGATAGTTGATTTTTGACGGCTTTAACGCGTTATTGACGGAGAATAATGCTGTTCTTGAATATGTATTCTGTGTTAGTGTTGGCGGCGTTCGTACCCGTCGCTCTGATTACGCGTCCCCATCGCGTCTTTTATAATCGTACGATGCTATAAACTCTTATTGGGTAAGAAAACGAGTCGCTAAGCTTATTTTCTATTGAATGGCGTACGCGATTAGGGTCGACACTCCCACTGTGGCTGTATTGTTTTGTGTTTTATAAGGTTCGCACAGTCGGACATTAGTATATTAATGCGTTATTGAACGGCGGGTTCCTATAAAAGACAACTAAGCAGTCTCTTTAAAGGTTCTTGAAGATTTTCCGCTTAAATTGTCGCTGGAATCAGCTCTATAATGGAATATAAACTCTCTAAAGGTCTTCTCCTGTGCTAGTAGGGCTACGATAGTAGTCTATAGTAAAGGTGTAGCATTATCACCTATAAACGCGTCGCCCGACTAACAGGTGCTAATAGCACCAAGTGTAGTAAATTGCTTATAGGGGAGAGTTTTTCTTTTTTTAATCAGTTAATTACATAATTCGCCTGACGGAGAATGCGTCTACGCTTTGTAGTAGAAGCGATTATATCACGTCTATAACTGTGAGATAAAAAAAAAAAGTGCGGTTTTACTTTAAATTTTAATACATAGTAGGCGGACTATATTTTAGGCTAACTAACGAGTTATTTTTTAGTGGCTAGAGTAGGATCGCGTAATTAAAGTCAATCACTATAACGCAGCCTCACTCCGCGTTCTAGAGACAGTTAGCCGCGCGTTCGTCCCTATAGCCGACGCCGTTCTGATAGAGCGTATGTAGCGATCGCTCTATTTCGGACTATAGACTGGACGTGGTCGCGTCCGTCGCCATCTCGCCCGCCCACGACATAAGCATCATATGCACCACGTACGCACCGCCTAGTAAGATGTAGCCAGGATAGAATGAGATTAGGCCCATGTGCACCGGCACTAGCTCACCCTACAGTTTGTCTAGGCGCTAGTAGACGCGGCTCTCGTACTCTAAGCGCCACGGACGCGCTAACACGCTGCCCTTACTAACAAAGGTGTAGCTAAACTAGACTAGCTTGAGTTTAAATAGCACCCCACTTACGCCGGCCTTGCCCTGGCCGAGGAGGGCTTCGTAGCCCTAGTACGGGTCCTGTTGTAGCTGCTCGGTCACTAGGTTGGCAAACTCGTGGGCGGTGATTAGGTGCTGTCCGTCACTGCGGACACTATGGGAGAGTACATTAGGGCAGCTGCTATCCAAGGGACGAGCCAGCTTTAGGCCAGTGAGGCAGGCCTATGTGCAGTATGGTCTCGTGAGCGCTAAACCAGAGCCGCTAGGGCCGTCACTACTGCCCTTGCTAATGGAGTCTGTCTCTCGCCTATTAAGGCTGGTGCTCGCCGCGCTTCGATATTGCTGATCCTCTACTCTGCCGTCCTTGCCATCGTATGCCCTATCCGTGCCCCGTGGGAACGGAGCTAACGACGAATCTGTGACCTCGAGCTCTGGACTAGTCAGCGGGTCCACGTACTCTTCCGTCTTCCATTTCTTTAGAACCAGCGCCGCCTAATCCACAGCCTCCTAAAACAGACGGCCCGTAAGCGCTAGAGAGCTGAGGCTCAGGAGATAAAAGCTGGCCAGCTCAGCGACAGCAGTGTGGGAAACCTAATCGTGATCGACCTGGACGTAGGATGTTGCTCGGGTCACTGCCTTATCTAGTACGTAAAGATGCTAGCGTAACACTAGTGGTTCTACTCGGTTATAGAAGAGAAAGACATAACACTTACTAGTGGCGATATAGCTATAGCTAACGCTGTACTAAAACATATAATTAAAAACTTATATAAGTGCTATAGTAACACGCGCTTCTTAAGCCTCTTACGTTTTTAAGTCCAGTATACCCTACTCGGCATAGGCTAACTTATAGACATCTGTGAATAGCGTTCCTTAGTGAGAGCCGCCTTAAGACAGTCCACGGCAATCTTATGCGGAGCCTGTAGATTATATACAAAGGCCACGCTTTTATTACCGTCTAAGTCTGTTCGGATGCCACCCCCGTCAGGTTGCTGCTTTCCCCTGCCAGTCTTAACCTGCCATTTAACACCTTAGTTGAGTTTATGGTTAAAGTCATTATTAAGGTTGTGAAAGTTATAAATACTACTACTAACTAATAGATCCGTAGCTTAGTACTTTTAGCGTATCCCCTTATTAGCCTATAGTGGGTCTAGAATATTCTACGTAGGGCATTCAATAGTGATAAACTTAAAATAGTGAATCTCGCTTTTATAATTAGCTTTATTGTGCGTGAAGCGTTCTCTAATATCTCTTATTATGCTTTCTTAGTGGAAAAGCCGCCTCTCGCTATTAATACGTATCACGTTATTAAAATGTTCCTATCGCTGGCCGTCGGTAAAGGCTCGCTAGGGCTGAAGCCACTTAGGATAGTATTTACTGTTGACTGAGGGAGTGAGGCTAGTAAAGCAGTACAATAAGCTAGTAAGCCTAAGTTTCTAGTATATGTTAAAGTGGTAATTATATAAATACTCGCCTAAAGTCACCCGTTGGTTCATACGTCGCTCTTCCTTATAACACTCTATTTCCTCTGTTTTAGGTCGACTTTCTTAGTGCCGCGACTCTGATTCTCTTATTAAACGTTTAAGACGTTTATTTTCATCCGTTTCTTTCACTATTATATTCATAGTGATAGTGTTAGTTAACTAGAAAAATACGTATACTCTTAGCTCTTAGTGGAACTATTTAAGGATACGTAGAGGCTATGTGTATTATTACTATGGGCACTACATCCTACACGTGCCACATACACACCGCCCACTAGTGGGTACTGTTTATTAACATAATAACTCTAACACGCAGTAACTTTACTAAAAATGACTCTTTTAGCCTAAGAAAAAGAAGACTGCCTAAGAAAAAGAGGACTACCTAATATAGTGTTTATATTTTATAGATTAAAATCCTACTTTCCTAGTTGTAAAAGCGGCGTGATAACTTGGCCTTTTGTGTGGTATTATGCGGGCCGCCTCGCTAGCACTAACGCGAAGCGGCCACAATATTCGCACATAGCTAAGTTAAAAGAGGTAGAAGAGAAAAGCCTTTTAGGTATGATTTATTGTGTTAATAATCTAAATCTTTCTATTCTATAAAAACGGATTATAGACGCGGCTAAGTCTATTAAAGAGAAAACTTCTACACAAAATCCCACACTAAGCTACTTTAAACCACACTAGGTTGATAATTCGTTAAACGCTACTACTTAAAGGTGTAAAAGAGTTAAATTCGAGCCCTAGAGGGGCAAGACGCTGAAAATTATGATTCGATTGAAAATATTTTAACAACCTTTAAAAAGAGAGGACTTACCCCTAACTGCATCTAGAATATAGACGAAATAGGCTTCTAAATTAATACTACTAAGGGTGGTTCTTTTATAACCTAAAGGAAGGAAAATACTTTATATAGAGGTTTGCCTAATAATCGAGAATTAGTAACCTCTATTAAGGCAATATTAGCTAATGGGGATTTTATTAGACCACCGTTCCTTATGTAGCTGGTCAGCTACATTTAGGCTAGTGGTATAGCTGGGCATCCATCGATCATAACTCCGCTGAATCACATATACGAGCGAGACTGGCAGAAGTTCGATTTTCCTGGCTAATGTGAGCTAAGGTTGTCTCTACGATAAGGGGGATCCGTACGCTAAAGAGACCTATTCAGACTTAGTTAGAGTTAGATAAGGGAAAAGCACTTGACTTGCGCCGCGAAACGCACTAGCGATACTTATAACGGTTCTGGTTAGTACTAGCGCCCGGGTATATAGACTTCGGTCTCTTCATGCGCTGGCTTTCACTATTACTGAGGTTAAGTCACTGGCGCCTGCTCCTTGAGTCTTGCTTTGTTGTAGCTAAAGGTTATATTCGCTGTATCGCCTACGTTATATACCCGCTTATAGAATTAGCGTGCTAATTCTAGGTTGGGTTTAAACGCTTGCTCATTTTATTTTAACGCCCTAGTGGAGGCTACGTGTGATCCGTTTTATTGCGCTAGTAACGCTTAACGTATTACTTTATATTTATGTAGTTTTTCGTTGGTTAAAAAAAAATAGTAGGATATAAGACTCACTATAATGAGTGGTAGTATAGAAGCCTTCTACAGCGGCTTAAAAGCGAGCTTCGTACTGGAGTAGTACATTGGTATAATCACCGCCCTTGGTACTTATGTTAATAAACAGCTGACTTAAAGAAACGTGCAGTTTTAAGGCTTAACGTGCTAGGCAATAGAGACTCTATTCGTTAGGTACTCTATTAACTCCTTTAAGAGCTCTAAAGAGAAGCTCCACGTCTTTCTATAAGTTATAGATAACTGGGTAAGGTTGTATATGCCCCCTTACCTAGCCCTTATGGTTGAAGGCCTTAGTGAGGCGGCAGTACGAACATAGCGTAATCTATCATTCAAGTTCTAGGGCCAGCTAGCCAGCGCGTTTGTTAATGGTGTTAATGACACTTATGACTTTAATGCATCCGATACTGTGCTAGTAAGGATAGAATTCTGAAACCGGGGAAGCCGTGCCACTCCTGGCTGGCTCTTCGCTTTCTCTTCCTCGTTAACGTAGTCGTCGTTATTTCTGTAGTTCGTTGGATTCTTTTCTCCCACTCTTTGCGTGTTTCTAATGCACCTAGTCTCTCTGTCGAGCTTTTGCTGTTTTAATAAAATTAACTGCTTTTTTCATTTTTATATTCTAATCCTATAGTATCGTTAAGGGTGTTATTAGTTAGTGAGCTTAGTAACTACTATAGGAAAAGCATTTATTCTAGAGAAGGCGTTTTAAGTGTTACTCTTTTGCTAGTTAACTTTTAAAGAACTAGTGGATCTTAATCTGGCCGCTAGAGGTATCTGGTACCCTGTACTATTTTTTTTCCTCAGGCAAGATTAAGACTATATGGGCAGAAGCTAATTAAATGCTATATTTCTAGGCAGGAAAAAAGCTTAGGATGGTAAGGGGATTTCTACCCTATCGCCGAAAGGTAATTTTGTTATAATAGAGCAACAGCCGGTGCATACATATATAGTAAACCAACGGCTGAGTTTAATTACACATTTACCCTATAAAAGAGTTTTAAGTACCTAGTGGATATCCAGTAGCGCTACATCCTAGGCTAAAATGGCTGCCACTATTATTCTTATTGACTAAAAGTGTGACATTTGTTTCGCCCTTCTCTATATTGTATTCCTAGAATGGTTCTCTATAGCGTATGCCGTTAGTATATGCCGTCAGTATTTGCCGAAATGCCTAGCATCGTGAACTTTTTAACTAGGCAGAATACTTTGGCCCAGAAACTGGCTAAGGCCCTATAATTTGACTGGCAGCCCGAAAGCTAATTCGTCCATTTAACCGACCGTGTCGGCCAAATCACTACTAGCTAATGGCCCCTTAATCTATTATAAGCAGTAACGTATTCCTATTAACGCAGCTAAAGAAAAATGTATCTTCCATAGAAGGCCGAGTTCTAATTATAATAAATGACTATATTAATCGTATTAACCTAGAAATTTTAAGCCTAACGTGTGGATAAAATGATTAAGTTTACACTAGTATGTTAAGAAATGCTTTTAGGACTATTCTATAAAATATAGCCCGACTAAAATAACTTCATTTCTTAGTGCGCATAAAGCACGAGACGCAGTAGAAAACATCATCCTATAGACTGGAAAAGGGGGCGACGAATTCATTCCTATAGTAGAAAGGCTAACGCAGTTCACAGGCGAGTAGGCTAGACAGGCGAGTCCGCTAAAATTTTTATAGAATCAAAGTATATAATAGCTGCGATAGTTAAGCCCACGATATAGTGAAATGTTATAGCCTAGTGCCTAACCAGTGATTCAGCCTTAACATCTTAATAAGGTATGTCCTTACCCACTCCGGAGTTCACTAGGTCGTGGACCACTAGCCTATTATGCGACTCCTCACTCTAGGATGCTACGACTCTATAGACACACTATACTTCTATAACGGTAAATAACGAATGCGTGAAAAAGGCGTTAGCATCTAAGATACTGCGGCGCGTCGACGGCCGACTGCTCTAATCGAGCTCTTATAAGGAGATGACGCTTTTAAGGAAGCGAGAGACTTAGATGTTAATTTATTTGGCCTAGATATGTAGCACGAGGAGGCATAAAAGCTAGGGTTGTATATAAAGTATGGGCAAGATTAAAAAGTATATAGTTGTATTAGTGGTTTATAATTAACTACCTTCTCATAGTGTACCGGCCGGGCTTAGAAGAATTTCTCTTAGCTAATATAATAACTTCTTTATCGCATAAGATCCTTCCCTAGTGTAAACGTGTCTAAGCCCTATATTATAGATTATACGGATAGTATAGAACACCTTAGTACACCCGGCACACTCCGCTTCGTGCTGTTATAGTTAAACTCATCCCCCTTTTATTTCCTTCCCGCCTTAGAAAGTTTAGATAATCGTTTATGCTTAGGTGGTGGTAGGAAGGTTGCCTAATTAAAATCGATCACTATTACGCGGCATCGCTTAGCGTTCTAGAGCAGGTTAGGCTCTCGTTCGTCTTAGTGGTTCACGCTATGCTTATAGATCGTTTGTATGGATCGCTGCACCTCCCGTTCTAGATTTAACCGCGTCGTATCCATCGCCACCCTAGCCCATAATATTAACATCATATGGATCACGTACGCACCGCTAGGCAAGAGGTAGCTAGGACGGAGTGAGACTATGCCCAGGTGCATAGGCACTACGTCGCCCTAAAGCTTTTTAAGTCGCTGATAGATACTGCACTCGTGCTCTAGGCGCGTCGGATGTGCGGACACGGTGCCCTTACCGACAAAAGTGTAGCCGAAGCGTGCTAGTTCTAACTTAAACAGCACTCTACTAGAACTATATTTACGCCGGCCGATGAGGGCATCACAGCTCCCGTACGGGTCCTAACGCAGCTGCTCGCTCATGAGTTTAGTCAACTCCTGAGCGTCGATCGGGTGGCGTGCGTTACTGCCAACACCGTAATAGAGCACATTAGGGCAGCTGCTGTCTAGTTCACGACCCAGCTTAAGGCCTAGAAGGCAGGCTTGTGTGTAGTATTGTTTCGTGGGCGCTAGAGTAGAGCTTTTAGTGCCTTTGTCTTTACTCTTCGTACTGTCCTTCTCTCCCTTGTTAACGCTGGCTCCTGCCCCGCGCTGGCGTTAATAACCCTCTACTCTGCCTTCTTCGTCCTTATCGCACGACTTAAGAGGCGCTATAGAATCCTTACACGATGACTTCCATAAAGGATATTTTTAAGTCACTAGGGATACATTATAAGCAAAGGATTTATCTATGCCGCGCGAGGGCACAGATGAAGATGAATCAGTGTCGTCTGACTCCTGTGGAGTAACTAGGTCCGTGTATGCTTCCCTTTTCCATTTTTTCAGAATGCCCTCCGTCTGGTTCATTGCCTCCTAGAGTGGACGGCCCGTAAGCGCCTAAGAGTGGAGGCTTAGTAGATAAAAGCTAGTAAGCTGTGTTACTATAGTCTAAGACACTTGTTTAATATAAAGCTCAGCTGCTAGTCGAATCACTATTTTGTCTGCTATATAAAGGTGCTAGCGTAAGACAAGTGGCTCTGCTTAGTTGTAATAAAGAAGCACTAAGGATTTCCTAGCGGCGACATAGCCATACCCGACTCTATACTACAGTATATAATTAAAGACTTATATTAGTACTATAGCAATCTACGCTACTTCTTACTCTTTCTTTTAAAGCGTTAAGTCTGTTTTATATTAGTCAGTCCGTGCCCACTTATAGACATCTATGAACAGTGTCTCGTTCTTAAGAGCGGCCTTAAGATCCTCTATAATAAACTTATACACAGCCTTATAATCATACATAAAAGCTAGGCTCTCGTTCCCGTCTATGCCTGTTCGGATGCTACCTCCGTTAGGTTGCTGCTTTGCCCTCCCTATTTAGATCTTAGCCGTAAGATCTTCAGTAAGGTCATTAAAGTTACGGATACTATTCATAAATGTTAAATCTATGATCTAGTACGTCTAATATAGCTCTTTATTAGCCTAAACGGGCGCTAGAATCATCCACGTTGGGTCTTTAACTGCTGTTTTTTTAAAGTGGTTAATAGCATTCTTATAGCCAGCCTTTTTCCGCTTAAAGTTAATTCCGTTATCTCTTATTATGCTCGCTTACTAAAAAAGTCACCTCCTACTATAGACGCGTATAATATTATTAAGGTGTTCTTATCGTTAGTTGTCAGTAAAGGCATACTAAGGGCGAAGCCACCTAGGATAGTATTTACCGTCGACAGATGTTACGAAGCTAGTAGAGCTCTCTAACGGGCCAGTAAGCCTAAGTTTTTAGTATAGGTTAAAGTGATAGTTATATAAGTACTCTACTAGAGTCGTCTTTCGGTTTTTACGCCGCTCTTTTTCCTTTTTGCGCCGCTCTTTTTCCTTTTTGCGCCGCTTATTCTCCTCACGCGCCTTTACTTCTTCCCTTCTTCCTTTTCGCGTCGCTCGTTCTCCTCACGCGCCTTTGCTTCTTCCTTTTCGCGTCGCTCGTTCTCTTCTCGTGCCTTTACTTGCTACAGCTGCCTTTCGAGCTCCTAAATTCTTCTTTTAGACATCGTGATTTTTAGTATAGGCAAGATTAGAGGACCACTAGATAAATGGATGAAGTGATTAATAGATGACGTTAATTAGGTAAAGTTGTAGGCCTAATTTTAGAGGCTATTTAGGTTCTCTACTAGAACAGTAAGTTGCTAAGGCGTGTCTACTACTGTTTATTATAGCCTGTGATATAAAACCTAGTCATATGCCCGATTACGGGCACCCGTTTACTATAGTACTAAGCTCCTTCGCTGGCTATTCAAGCACTAGGCTGCCTAAGCACTAAACTGCTTTAGCTAAATGGTTTAAGCTAAGCTGCCTCTGTATAACCTTACCTACGACCTAGATTGCTGCTTGCTTATAGTACATTATTCTGGAGCCAGTTTAGAGCGCCGAGTGCTCCTGCCGGGACAATGGAGACTAGTTTTCGGCACACACTATTCGGCTTTAGCGCATTTAGGTTAGAGGCAGTAGATGCAAGCACACTAGGTCTTCACTTCACTATAGGGAATAAGCTAGCTCTCTTTTAGTAGTCTCTAAAATCTAGCTAACTAGTTTAGGGCATTTGGACTCGAACCATACCGGGCAAGATTGTATCTGGTTACAGGGTCTAAGGTAATTTCGGTCTAAATTTTTGTACTAGTTAATTCAGGCAGGATGAGGGAGCTACTATCCATCGTAGGCTCCGAGCAGCCAAGGTTGGGTGAAGAAAATGATTAAATGTAGATAATCTCCTGATACTATACTCGTTACTATAGCTATGTATTTATATTTATAAGATATAGCCTTGATTTTTTTTAAGAGGACGACTGTTTCTGCCTAGAGACTTCTTAATAGACATCGTTATTCCCGCCCCTATAACCAGGTCATGGATGGCTAGTGGCGATGCTAGGCCGCTCGCTGCCCCCTCCCCTCCCCTGACCACATGCCCGCGGCCAGTTGAAACCTAAGTAAGATCCTTCCGTAAAACAGTATTATAAGTGGTGGATAGGAGTGCGGCTGACCCAACGATGTAAGATGCTTATGGCTTTAACGTAATTAACTTAGCTAAATGGGGAGCTAATAACTTACAGCTGCGCTACTGTCTGCGTAAGAGCCTAGCCTCGGTGAGTGGAGCTGGTTCTTCCTGGGTGCTGTCTGTTAGACTAAATAAGTCTTAACAGTCTGTTAACACTACTATACTCTGTTATAGGAAGGCCCGATATGGGTGCTGTACTTTGTGGGAGCTCCTATGGTTATGCCCACTATATTAAGAGGACAGTAATAGGTGCAAGAGTGTTATTTTTTGCCCTTTAGCGCACCTAGTGACGATGGTATATTATTAGTCGCTTTTTGATATTGCCGCACTCTTAGTATATAAAAAGTAGTCTAGAAGAAAAATATAGAGATATCGCCCTTCTTCATCTATAAACATAATAAAGAAAGTGATTCCTTTTATCGTAGTGTAGACTGGATTTAAGTAGATATAAGAGTGCACGCTGTAATTTTAAATCACACTATAAGTGATTCACATTAAAGTCCATTCTCGCCCTCTATAGGTAAGAAACTCCTATTTGAGCATCTGTATTAGCTTCACTTCATTACACCTAGATGGTTGTTATAGGATTTGTAGTTTTTATACATTTTTACTGTTCATAAGTCTAGGATTCTAATTCGCCCTATAGCCAATTTATTACATCTACTAATAAATCACTGATAAGGTTTATAACTAAAATCCAGCGGCTAAAGAGACCACTAGCCTATTAATAAGCTTTATATAGAATTTCATAAACGGAGGCTACTTGACTAAAGCATCGCTAACTAAATATTTATTTTGCTCGCTTAATTAAGGCAGTCGCTTTATGTGTTAATCCCGCCCTGCTAAAATCAGGAACCTCTTAAGTCGCCCATTTCTTAATAGGTTCATATTTATAGCACGTCTTACTGGGTTGAGACTAGTGTACGTAAAAGGGATATTTAATTTATAGCTTTGAAGGCTAAGAAATCGAGATAGAGGTGAATAATTAGAAGGAGGAGGTAAGAGGCGAGTTATAATATTCTTCTTAAAGGAGCTGAAGATTAAGAAGGTTGTTTTTATAAGAGAGCTACTAAGAGAGCTAACAATAGTGACGCGGAGGATATAAGCGTGAAGTGCTATATAACCCTACTTCTTATATATTCGACTGCTTTGTACAGTAGAGAATTTATTATAAAAGCATTTTATACAGTATGTATAATTAGGCAACTGTGTTGATCGGCTGCTTTGTCTCTAAGGCTGTGGCGGTGTGGATACGTCCACTACGTTATACATGTACATATCGTATAGTCGCGATGCCCTTCCCCCGCCGTCGGCCACGAAAACGAATTAGGCGAAACAGAACGCCCTCTAGTTAGCACGGCTGTTAAAGAATAGGATATTCGTAGATTCTGTAACTGCCTAGTTAGAACCCGACTGTCTTTATCACCTCTCCCTACCGCTACTACTTACCTGTTTCTAGTTACACCTTACTTTAGAACGGTTAATAAATATAGCACGTTATAATGAGTGATTTCGTTCATACTCACCGTCGTGTGTTACTATTCTATTTCACCACATAGCCACATGTTAGGCAGGCCATCCCGTGGAGGCCTTAATTTTAGCAAGTCTCATATAGCGGTTTACTTATGCTTATAACGAGCACTACCACGCGAGAGGGTAGGTAGTGGTTTCCTAGTTTAAAAAGATATCTAAAAGTAGCTAAAAGAGAAGAGATTTATAGAATACTACTTAGCTATTTAATGGGTTAAGGTGTTATTAGGCTCGTTAATATAAATAGTAAGCCTAACTATAAGAACCTAGGCTAGACGATTATATAATAGTATGTCACTTAGTAACTAGTTATTACGGGTACAAGTACTTGCCGTTTACCTTGTCCTTATTGTGCTATAAACACTAGCATTAGAATATGTCGTTCGAGAGCTATTACTAGTGGCAGTGTAACTTCTACTCAGCCTAATTTTAAACAGAAAATTCCTTATAGTAGCATCTTAAGGAGTATAGGGTCAGTTTCACTCTAATAACATTATAGCTAGTGCCTAATATAACACAGCTTAGAGCTAAGGGGAACTTAAACGATATAAAGCCTATATAGACGTAAACCACGAAAGGCAGACGGATAAGGCCTTAGAATATAATAGTAAGAGCCCTTATTCAATTAGGTCTAATACAAAATGTCCACATCCAGCTTATAACTAAAGAAAGCTATTCCTAAAAGGGTAATAACTCCGGGTGCATTTTAGAACGCGTAAGCACCTCGTGGTCGCTATAGCGCTTAACCTATACCTCTTTAAGGCAGTATTGTCTCCGTCGTGTGGCCGCTTCTCGCTAGCTGCTATAAGAACCCCTGCCTAATAAACCTAGTGTCGCCTATAGTAACGACTGGGTCTGTTTCGTCAGTTTAGTAGGGAAAAATTAGGCTCAGAAGCGTGATTGCGCCTAAAGGCAATACCACCGTCGTGGTGCCTTACACATACTGACTGCCCACGTTACTCGTATAGCCGCTATCGATGGATGGTACTTAGGATGGTAAAAATAGTGATTCCTCGTTCGGAACCCGAAAATCGGTCTTAACGGCGCTTTCTACATTCTAGGTTGCCGGGTTATAGTCGGGTGCTAGGTGTTCACTCCCGTTAGTGCCACCTAATCCTACTCTAGTAACATTAGAGCTATAGGGAGCTATCGCTAGACTTATAGCTAAGGCAGTGAGTGGTAATAACGCTATATGCCCCTAGTAATTCGCTATTTCGCCCTCGTATCCATTATCAATAGCTATAGATAACTATAATATAGATTCTCTTAACTACTCTAGAACATTTTATATTTATAGCTTTTAAATAAAATATATAAACTATAATTAAGCTTTAAGCTTACGGCCTCTAGATTCGCTTCTATCGTTAATTATGATTAAGCCATAAGAAATTCGTTTTCTTTAAGGTTAAATTCATAATAGGTTAATATTAGATATATGAGGCTATAGAGACTAAAAGATTAGTATATGTTAAAAAAGCTATCTCTAGTTAGTATAAGTCACCTATAGAAAATTTATTCATACTTCTTTCTAAGGGCCTAACCTACTATAGTAAGGGAGAGATAGACACTAAAATCCTTATTCGCCTTAGACATATTAATGCTTACGACCCGTTTCGTAATAAATTTTATAAAACCTAAGATATTATGTATATTACGTCTCACTTAAGTGAAATAATAGTGTTATTCTATACGAGTTAGCTCTATAAACATAAAATAAGTAAAGTTACTTTACCTTATAACGCTGTATAAATTAAGATGACGCCCGCGCTAAGAGTTAGAAACAGCTTATTCATAATACTATAAATTAGTAGTGGCACTTTTTCTAAACGCCTTTTTTCGCGCTCTTTCTAGGGATCCTTAGATTCTGAAAATCTAAGGTCGTATTTTTATAAAACCATACGTGTAGTCTAAGAGTTTTGTTTGTGTGCCCACTTTATTCTCTACACCCTTATCTAAAGCGACCTCGTAAATACTAGTATAAGCTAAAATCATAATAGGAGTATGTGTGACATTACCTTAGGAAACCAGCTTATAAGAGTCTAAGAGGAATTTTACTCTATTATTGCTTTATAGTCGACTTAAAAATGCGTTACGATATCGTCAGCCTTCAGGTGACGAGCTGTCATTAGTCATGGTTCTATCGAGCTATCTATACTTAATAGTCGCACTGTACGTCGCGCCCTCTAGTTAGGGCCATCGTGTGTACGAGCTGCACTAATGCGAGTCCGTCGATAACGTGGTAAATTCGTATTATTAGGCTCTATGGCATTAAAATACGACCTTAAAAGATAGAAAATGTGACATAAAAGAGATTAAGGAAAGCCTAACAGTTTTAAAACTGTTCTAATTATTCATTAAACGCTCGAATTTAGCTCTATGCTGATTAATGTTTGCGACAAAGCGCTCTAGCTCGGCAAGAGCCTGGCGGTAGTACCCTAGG
Organism: Cordyceps fumosorosea ARSEF 2679; assembly: GCF_001636725.1. Classification (NCBI taxonomy): domain Eukaryota; kingdom Fungi; phylum Ascomycota; class Sordariomycetes; order Hypocreales; family Cordycipitaceae; genus Cordyceps; species Cordyceps fumosorosea. The sequence continues at coordinate 5,689 of NW_017387361.1, read as the reverse complement.
ACCTTGTTTCATTTTATTAATAAGCGTAGATTCAATTTAAAGCATGTGGAGATCGAACCTACCTTATCATCTTTCTCACATATCTGTATAAGGGCTTGCTAAAGAAGTCCAGGCAGGGTGTTAAAATCGATAGAATCCACATAGGTTGGGTTATGAAGAAGCCTAGTAAGGAAAGTGACGACTATATAGCGTTCGCCTACACCTAAATACGAGTCGTTAATGAATAAAAAACTATAAAAAAAGGGCATCCGCTTAGCGATTTTAAGTAAGCATCTATTTATATAGAACGAAAGTTCTATGTTTTTAATAGTGAACACATCTAATCTTATTATAGTAAAGGTCCACTCTAGTAGTCTTACAGTTTGTATTATTCTTATTATAATAGTTTTAAAACTAGGTATAGACATAGAATCCGACGTAGGTATAGAATCTAACACACTACTAATATAAAAGCTATAGTGAAGAGCCTGTTTTATAGTGTAATTCTAAGGCAGACTCATTATGTATAGTCACCTTTAGTAAAGGACGCGATGCCTATGTTGTATATTTTTATAAAAACTAAGAGGGAGAAGTGAGGAATCGTTCTAATCCTATAATAGCTTAAAAGAACTACGCTCTTAATCCACGCGTTATTATTTCTATGTTTCTTCTGTGTTAGCTTTCTACATACTAAAGATTTTACTAAAGCAGTGGTTATTAATACTAAGCTGGCTTATATACTTAGAAAAGGGGCAAATAAGGGACTAATATTTTAACTAGCCAGATGCAGTTATAGGAAAATTCAGCCAACTATACATAGTCTAGCTTTATTAACTTTCTCTAGTGTCCTATACTTGTCTGTGTAAATGGCTAATATGCTCTTAGGGCTTAGTCTATAGTATTCGTCTTAAGGGTCTCTATTTTTAATAATGCTTATGTCTTCGTATGCGTAATAAACAATAAAAAAAAAGGCTTCCTAGCCTAGACACAGCTAACATTATCTTAATCCCCTGCCGTTTGCATGTGTGTAAGTTATTTGCTAGCTATGAAGAGACTATTAGCTAAAATCTTAATAGTCGCTGACTATAGAGTAATAGTTTTCTACGCATTATAAAGCGCTCTCCCTAGAAAAGTTAGATTATATTCAATAAGCTTAGTAAGTACATTTTTAAGATGTACTATATAATAGCTGTATACACGGTTTTAGTTAGAAAGAACTTAAATCGCTCTACCGCTCTCGTTCTTAAATTTTACGAGTTCCGTTTCTATAGCACAGCTTTTACTATATTAGGGTTATAAGTTAGACGGCCTTACTAGAAGGGAATACTGGCGTTACACTATAATAGGGTGAGGATAGGCTATCGCTAAGAGCAGTAATTAAAGCTTAAAGAAAAGAGCTACTACGCAGTCTCTAGATACAGCCATAAATGTTTTATATATCTTTTACCTCCTAAGTGTTATTAATAAACGCTTTCTAGGCCTAAGATCTTATGTCTTTACGTAGAGATGAATTAACACTTATAATAATAGAAACATTTGTTTTCTCTACATAGAATACTAGTATCTACTTCTAGAGTGAGCCTACTATCTCCTTCCTAATACGACACTCTATATATAGATAGATGAAAAGACTCTCTAATACTTGTTTTAGGTCTTATTCCGGCTCTAGCGTCTTTATTACTTTCTTAAGATTATAGAAAATAAGAGAAGCCTATGAATCTTCTATAGGCTTAGTTATTACACTAAAACCATCCGTATATTTAGTTAATAATATTCCACTTTCTTTAATATAATCTTTTAAATCCACTAAAACGTTAAATTTTAGTGTTTACTTCGGCTTCTACACTATATTAGATAGGTCTTAGATAAGTTCGGTTAATACATACCCCACCACTAATACCCTAAACGTAAGACATTAGAAGGTTGTATTAATAGGCTTAGAATCCAGAAGACATAATATAATAATAGTAAGATTTATTTCTTATTATAAGGGTTACGTAGCTATTTATACTTCTAGTCCTAATGGCTATAGTGTTAGATGATGGATAGAGCCCGTCGTGATAAATCAAGTTATACTGCTGCTAGTTTTTCCGGCGAAGCTCTAAAGTTATAAATGTAACTATATCTTCTATTTCTATAATAGATTAATCAATATCGTATATCTCGGTTTTTAATAGTAGGAAGGCAAACACATACGTATGGCTAAAAGGCATTAGTCACCTAGAGGTTAGACTCTATATAAATTAATAAGTCCATAATAATATAGAGACTATAGTATAGAGTCGAACTCCGTCTCATCCTAGATTGCTCTAGTCTAATCGAAAGCTCTTTTAATATCCAATAGTGAAATTCCTTCTAATCCACTAACAGCTATCACTAGCCTAGTTCTAGCTAACATATGAAGGGTTATACTATTTAATACTAGCTCCATATATATAGAGGTATTATTTTAGCATCTAAACATAACACAGCCCTCTTAAAATATAACCTTAACCTTATAAGGTATATTAAATTTAAATACAGCTTAGTCTAGAGAAAAAAAAAATAATATGTTTAGTAGTAGAGTGAAAAGGATAACGTAGTAAAATAGGTAGAAGATGGTTAAGTAAATAAGGCGATAGTGCGCGGAGACTAAGGGACATCTAACGTTCTTATAACTAACACAGAAGTCTTATAAACCACTATAATAAACAGGCTGACTAGCGCTAGGCTAAATCTTTTAACACTAAGCCGTCCGGTTGCGCAGCTCTCCACTAGCACCTCCCTTTGCTTCTTAATATCGTCTACTAGTTCCGCTAAGCTCTGTGGCCATTCACTTAGTCATTAAAGGAAAAGCCATCTCTTTAAACAGCTTATAGATTTCTTCCTCTTTTTCCTCCTCCTTAGATAAATAATAGGTTGTTATAGTAATTCTATTACTTACTACTGTTTCCTAAATAGTGCTTTTTAATACAGACTAAGACGTATAAGTATCATCTTATTATAGTTATTAGTAAAACTTACTAGATTATGTTCTAAATCTTCTAACTTATAGGGTGTCCAACCAGATCTCTATAACTGCTGGTCCTTTCTAAAGTTATAAAGAAAGTTAAGCACTTTTTCGCTATATTACTACTATGGAATTTTCTCTAGGCGACCACCTTATCTTAAAGGGACTATGTTGATTTTAAAGCATAGCCGCGTAATACTCATAAGACATTGATTATAGATGGTAGCGTGCTTCTATATCTAATCTATTAGCTCCTTTCTCTTCTTAGGCGTAAGCCCTACCCTTATAAATATCGCCTAGACAATCGGTTTCATATAGAGGCCGCCTAAGAACTGTATCATTTTAGGTGTTTAAGAACTATTCGACTATTCTACTATCTTAAAATGAGTATCTTTATCTATAGTTGCGACCTAGATGGCCACTTTAGTCTTTAGTTGAGTAAAGGAGTAAGAAAGTCTATTCTAGTGCTGGTTATGTCTCAATAAATCCATCCAAATAAGCATCAAACGCATTCATAGTGGTCCGACGCATAGGAAGAGAGAACTTTTTTAGTAAATTTAAACCAAATTTAAATCCAGCGAAAAGAGAGATATCTGGCTCAACTATGCCACTGAATAGTTAATAGTTAATGTATTTATGAAAATATAGCTAGATAAACAGCTTCTAAAGGCAAGAAGACTATTTACAATATAGACTGTCCCTACATTATTATTACATTAATTAGCCAAAGTTTATACTACTAGTTATAATATCCCTACACATTTCGCTCTAATTGGCTTTAAAGAAAGTCCTAGTTAATAGTTTCTCCTTTTAAGATGAGGAAATATTTTTAAGTCTCGTCCTAGAGTCGAATGCAGGCGAGATAGTGCTCGAATAACTTCTTCCTAGACAAGGGCGCCATACGTTCTATAAACTTAAAAAGGTTGCTAGTAAAGGCTATCTTAGCTATAGGATCACCTTCTAATTCGAGTTTATATGCGTATATCGTGTAGGTATCTACACTACTATAAAGCTATACATTATATAATAGAAGGAGATTAGATTAGACATAGAAATCCCTACCCTCTATAAGATAAAGATTAATTTCGTACGACTTTATCTATTAATTAATGTTAGATAATAATATTAAGAGCACGTACCTCTTTATATGCATCTTTTCTAAAACCTATACTTTTCTAAATACATACTATAGTAATTTAAAGCACGTTCGGACCGTGTTAGGGTAGTAGTATTATTATAGTATTAGGGTGTACTAGTCATTACTAGTTTTGCTTATTTAAGGCAGTCTCTATATAGTAATAACGATTTATATACTGTACTAAGCCGCTGTACCTCCTTAAACATGCACCCCTAAATAAAAAGCCTTTTTAGATTATTAAGCAGTAGTCTAAAGCTTAAATAGTAAGATTTTAGTATTAAAAAGATGATTCTAGAGCATAGAAAGTACTAATTTATATATAGAGTAAACTTTATAGTAAAACAACAGAGCCGTAGTTACCCGCTGAGTATGTCCCCTATCACAGTCTAGTTCCGTTCATCGTGAGTTTTGTCTTTTTATAACGTAGTATTAGCACCGCGGCGATACTAATCTACGTTATCGTCGTAGACATCTTCGGTTAGGGCGTCGGAGTTGTCCTTAGTGTCTGCATCACATATAGACCCTGCCGTTGAATTAGGCACAACAGTTCTCTTTCACGGAGGCATATAAAACATTTTAGTAGCCTTAATCACCCTAGTATCCTATAGTAAACTACTAAGATTTCCTTTTTTAACGTAAGGCGGGGGATAGTGGGCGAGTTCCACACACAATACCACAATAGTTACAATAGTAATAAGCGTTAGGCCATCTTCCTCCTTACACTTTACATTAGTAATCTATTCCCTAGGGGTACACTTAAGCATTTCTAATAATGTATCATTATACCCACAGGTTTCTTTTAGTGTTAAAACTTATAGTGGTAGCCTATAAGATAGTAGAACCCCATCTACGGCCGTTTTAATTTCCATTAAAAACGAGAGAAAGTCTCTTACATTTCGCGTAATATACTACAGTGTTTCTTCGCCTTTTATGCCTTATAAAGCAAGGTCGGTTGCTTAGTGTAAAGCTTTAGTTAGAGACTCGTCCATAGTTAGTGTCTAAGGGCTAGAGCGATGTATAGAAGAATGGGTGCCAACACTACGCTTATATTTATATTACTAGTAAAAAGGCTAGCTCAACCTCCCTGTGTTTCAGTCGGCTAGTATTTTTAGGAAGAGGCAACTTTATAGTATAAAGCGTGTAATCCTTTATTACTATCTTGCTTTCCCCACTTCCTAGTCTGTGTTAAAGTGCGACTGCGTTTTTAGTCCGAGGTTCTCTAGCTCTTATGCTACTGTCCTCTCTACTAGGTTCTCGTGAGACTCGCCCGGGTGCTGCTGGGTTGGGAATAACTCTTTCCTAATAACCCTGGCTACTGTTTATAATAGGCCTAGTGAAAACTAATAAGGAAATTAGACACTGTGTAAAGCAGGTACTTATGTGTTTAGAATAATATAAGCTACTACTACTAACGCAATAACGATAAGATTAGGAACGGCTACCTAACCTTTAACCTATAGGAGTTAATATAGAGTTTGCTTTTTCTTTAGCTTTAGCTTAATACTAAGGGTAAAGGCTATAATCGATGGCATTATGCTTATGTAACGGTGGCTCTTCTCTAATCCACAGTAAATCTGTTTCTT
>NW_017387360.1:0-65925 GCF_001636725.1 Cordyceps fumosorosea ARSEF 2679 | reverse complement strand
GAAAGGAGCAACAGTTCCTGTTGGCCGTGGTATACAGCGTGGACACGAAGCAGATAGCCAGCGAGTGCAGACGTTTTGTACCTAAGTAAAAATAGGCTCCGCTGGGGCGGTTTGCCGTTGAGCTTCGTAAAACTCCTCGAGAAGTTGACTGCTCGTCCGAAACGCAACGCCGATGTTGTGCAGCTTGCCAAACGGTCCAAACTTGCGGTACTTGTCCAATTCCACCGCATTAATCGTTTCGGGTTCTGGGTACTGAGCCTGGCTGTCTTCGGTATCAACTTCTACCTCCAAGAGCGGGTTTCCTTGTTCGGCTCGCTAAAGTCATCGTCCATCGCGAGCTCATCGATGGCTTCGGACACGAGTCGTTGCTCATCCTCTTCACTCATAAAATCTTTATCCCCCCAGTGAGCCAGAAGCTCGTCAAAATTGTCTTTTTTTTGCTACCGTACATCATGGCATGGACTGCCAGATTCAGAACATGGGGAGCACAGCGAATCTGACGCTCCTCCCAGTCGAAGCCAAACTCTGCACCAAGCGCTTCCATAGCTGTATCATTATTAGCGGCATTGTCAAGCGTACAGTACCCAATACTATTTCGAAGAATCAGTTGCGCAAGACACAGAATTTGGCAGGCAAGCATTGCTGCATCTAATTTAAAACGCCAACAAGATTCTCGAACTCGGAGCATCGACCTAGAGGTGAGTGCTAGGGAGAGCGCCGGAGAAGCAGCCGCAACACTGGTAACTATCTCAACTCACTAGCTTGCTAAGCCTCCTTCTCATCAAATCCATATCATCAGCCTCCTCCCATAGCACCTTCTTCAATTTGTCGACAGCAACCCGCTTCGCCGTATCCGTCTCCGGCATGCTTCCAATCGCGCTCTCCGTCTCCTGGATCTTTCGTTTTACATCCCTAACAACATTCCAGAATGCGACTGTCTTGTTCTCATAGCCACTTTCTTCTACACTGACTTCCCACTCCTGACCGCCTTCTCCCTCAACAATGTCTAGCCATCGAGCCATGTGCTCCCACTTCTCAGTATATGTCATCCCCGGGAGATGCACCAGGAGATTCCCCTTATCTCCTTCGAATCCATGGCCGAACTGATATGCATTGAACAAAATCCTTGGCATGTAGATTCCATGCCGCTTATATCCCGTGCCATCAAATCCGCCCTCCTCCTTGGCGAGGACATTTTCCATGCTTGTCTGGTCGGCCGACCAGCCAAGGTCGATTTCTGGGTGGAAAAGCGGATTCCCGGCCGTTTCTAAAAGCATGTTGACCGTCCAGGGATGCACACGCAAGAAAATTATTCCATTGTTAAGCCCATTGTGGTCCCTTGAGGCGATAAAGTGGATGTCACTAATATCGGTTGGTGGAAGGAAGATAGTAGGGGGTATAGCCGGGTTAAGGATGATTGAGTCTGCATCTACCCACCTATATCTCAATAAGTATCACGGGACATATTAATAGGAGTGTGACATACATAAGCCAATGTAGTCTTTGTTCTACTGGCTTAGCCAGCTCCTGCAGGACAATAGAGAGAAGGTAGCTTGGCTTACTCCAGCTACCAGCCGATATCTCTTGCCGTAAAATATGCATTTGATGGTTCCAGCGATCACAGTGTCGCCGGTGACTTTGGAGCGCTCGTTCACAGATCGGATCTTCTCGACCGTAAAGCATAGATACTTTAGCCAGTGAGGGTGTCTGTATTGGTATTTGTGTAGATTGCTTGGTAATTTCTGGTGAGTTGCCCGGGGGTGTTTCTGTCTGTGAATAGTCCAGTGATGGATAGAAACCGATGTTCCAAGTCAAAATCAAAGCGACTATGACAAGGAAGCTGATGCCGAATCTGCGTCTGGTGCGCCCCAAGTACGCGAGAAGCATGTCCAAAAGCTGCCTGTTGACGAGAACAATGCTCTTATTGTGGGACATGGTTCCTGGCCCCGAAGGGGAAAAAAGCCACATATGGACCAGATAGAGAGTTGAACTGGACGACGCCGAGTCGACACTTTGTGCTAGAAGGAAAATAAGCGCTGTGGTGGTTATGAAATGTTGATGTGTTGGTGGCGACACCATGAGTGTGGGTCGGGCTTACAAAGAGTGCTTGTGCAGCTCGGTTGCGGGGTTGAATTGGGGAGGCAGAAGGGCACAACAGGTGTAATGCTGTTCCTTATCATTCTATATGGGCAATAATAACATAAGGGAAATAGCGGCTCTTATGGGCATTTTCCACTAAATTAGATGTCTCTTATCCCCTAGTCGACGGGAGACCCGGTAATGGGGGGGGGGGGCGCCAGTTGGATAAGAGAGAGGGTCCTGGTGGTGCCTCCACCCAGTTGAAAAATTAGTGTCGTAGTCGTGACTGCAGTAATCATTTATTCATTCGATTTACTGTACAGGGTAGTTCACGTTCAGCGTTCTACTAATTTGGATGAAAAATAACCAAGTTAGGTTATGTGGGCCGCTACATTGGGAAGTTTTGTCCACATAGAATGTGGACGCTAAACCTGGACGATCCTGTACAGTCGGGTTCAGGTTCAGCGTCCACATGGATCCATAAAACGATGTTGTGGTGGCAGCCAAAATCGGCCTAAACATGACTGAATCTGATTTTTTATTTGGCCCAGAGAGTGGACGCTAAACCTGTTTCCTGACTGTAACAGTCGAAATGAGGTACCCGTCTACAATGTGACTTAGCCTGACCCCGTCAACAACAGGCCTTGGATGACGACAGGCTCGCCCTCCATGCACGAGCTTTTGTGGGTTGCTATTGACTTTATTCCGTGCCAAGCATCTAATTATAGTCGCTTCGGCGACTCTGTCTCTTTTCGAGACGTAATGGAGAGTATGTATAGCTCACAGGGTTGACGTCTCTTCCATGGAACACTAAGTATCGTGCAGCACAGTACAGTATGGTACGGTACATACGCATTGCTAGGTACGGAGCGCCAAATGGCGCGCAAAGCACAAAAGTGCGCGGGACAAAAGAACATTCCGTGACACACGAAGGCCGCGCATATCAAGGGGCGGGTGAAGCATGCCACCTCCTCGTGGCGAGCTTCGCGCTTGAGAGGAACACCACGTTGCCCGCGGGGCTAACCCGCAATATCAAGAGCACAATGTACGACATCGTTCGCCTATTCCGCGACGACCGCTTTTGGCTTGCTTCGTTTTGCGATTTTTCCATACATCTCACAGAGCACAGACTCGTGCAGCCGGAGGTACGTCTGGAGTTCCTCCAGACTGTTGCTATGTATCTTGAACGGGCCGCACCGTATTGTAGAGGGGAGGAGAGGGGCGGTTTTGCCCGGCCCTTCTACATACGAGGCCCGCGTGCCTTGTTGTGGCTGCGCTGGGGCGGTCAGTGAATACATGGTCGATGAGTCGTATCCCTGGATGCTCTTGCATGAGCTCACGCACAAACATTATGGCATCTCTTTGCGCCCATCCGAGATGCGCCGCCTGCAGAGGAGCATGCTGCGCTGGAGGAGCCGGCATACGGGCCGAGGTTTTGAGCTGGAGGAAGGGATTTTCCAGGCAGCGGAGATTCAACAATTCATCAATAGAACATGGTGTTGATGTGCTCTCTTCTTTCCAGCGCGCCTTTTCAGACGCGTGCCAAACTCTATCTTCTGTCTATTGTTGCGCTTCCTATTTTGGGTAATGACCCTCGACTGAATACCCTGAATGACTAGTATTAAAAACTACAATGAGTCAGTCATTACCGGTATTAATACATACAGTACTATACTACTGTATGCCAGGTACATATTATATGTACAGTACCGTATTATACACATCCATGAGCAATGAGTTGCTTTCGAGGGCATCGGAAGGAGGCACGCCTCATTATGGCGTGGTACACTCGCTCCCCGCGGAAGCGTGAAAATCTGGTGACCTATGTGCGGCCCCCTCGTAAACGCCTATTTCTGTTGAGGCTGAAGGACAGGGTGGAGAAAGCAGCTGTTGGACGATCAGCAAAGAACACGGACAAGGATGACGAAATGATGGGAGACAGCCAAAATGGTTCATTAAGAAGTTAGTGAGCCCTATTGGTTGGAAGTCACCGGGCGTAATAAACAATGAATGAATGAAGGACAGGAGGGGCGTTCTTTCGAGGAGGGGCGTTCTTTCGAGGAGGGGCGTTTGTTCACGGGGCCGTTCAAGGAGGGACGTTCGTTCAAGGGGCGGCGCCTTTCCAGCAAGACGTCTATGGCGTATAAAACCCGACAACCGACAACGGCTCCCACTTATTCGGCAAAGCATATGATTCTCAAACGTAGGTTCCTTGGTACTTCGCTGTTGCCGAACGGTCATTCCTTTCTCTCCATATCTCCTCATCCCATTATAAACCTTTGATTCAGGTTCTGCTGACTCTATGGACACTGCATCCTATTCGACCAACGCCAACGCGTACTCGAGCTTTCCAGCCCCTCAAGACCGTCTGAGCTCCCAAGAACCGCCCCCTGGCCAAAACCAGCCACCCGAGAACTGCGGCCAGAGCTACATGACAAGCTTTTGGCCAGAATCTTGCCAATTGCCACATACTAACTGGGTTTCCAACTCAGCAGCCACAGACCACGGACTATGGCCAAAAATTCGCGGCGGGTTATGCTCCGGGCGCTGCCTCGTTGACAGTGGCCTCTCATGGAGATTTCCAGTCACTAGAGAGGAAGCTCGAACAGGGGCTTGACAACAACTTGCATCAAGTGTCCGAATGTCTTTCTCAGGCAACCGAGCATTACCGAAACTTGGAAGCGTCCCTGTCCTATTTTCTTCACGACATCGTCGTCAAGACCAGGACGGCTGTCAAGCTTGGCCTCGACAGCAACGAGAGAACTCTCAAAGACTGTTTAGATGCAAAAAAGTTCGTTTTTGAGCCTGGTTGCGAAAAACGCGTGCACTTCATGGAAAAGCAGCTTGCCGGCCTGAAAGATGGTCACCACGCGCTGTTGCGGACAATGGAGCAGGTATCGGGCAGAGTAGCAGCAGCACAAGAAGCCATGCAGAGGATGGAGCAAAAAACAGACACAATGTCCGGAGCTGTCATGGAGACCCTCAGTGAGCTGCAGGCCTCCATGGCGACAAAGGCCAACCTGCTCCGCAGTAGAGACATCGTTTTGGAGCGGCAACAGACGCTCCGTGAAGACGTGGCCAACCTCACTGTCGACATTTTGCAGAGCCTGACTACGCTTCGGGAGAGTGCTGCGACCATGCACAGCTTGGCACAGAACAACACAGGCCGTAGCGGAGACAACCGTCAGACTTTGGACCATTTACGCGCCTGTGTGGTGACCAAGGACGACCTGATCAAGTATGTGGGCGAGATTTTCGAGAAGCAGCGAACAATCTACGGCAAGCGGGACGCAGACACGACACGCTTCAGAGCCGACGTCTCACAGAGCCTTGCCATGCTGAAGGACAGTGTGGTCACCATGCACAGCTTGGCGCAGAACAATGCATACAGCAGCGAGGCCACGCTTCAGACCCTGCAAAAGCTAGAGGGTTGCATGAAGGGCAAAGAAGTCATCCCGGAAGCCTTGCAGATGATTCACGACAGTGTGCTCGCCATGCAAGGCCTGACGCGGACCAACGCAAACGCCAACGAGGCTGGTATACAGAGGCTGGAGAGAATGGTGGCTGGGGTGGAGCGAGGGTCGGGCTACACGAATGAAATACTCAAAGAGTTCATGAGTGAAGTAAAAAATGCTTTGGATAACATAGCGTCTCTGGTTGGCACTTTCTCCAGTCGGGTCAACATCGTCGGCCCGACTACGATGACAAGATCAATGACCAGGAAGCGCCCGAGGAACTCGCGATAAATTCGGTCCCTATCAGTAGTTTTGCTTCATCGATGTCTAGTCGTATAGATAGTGTCCATCTCACAACATTCTTTCTATCCGTACTAAGACTGCTTCTACGTGACATAAGGTTCTCCCTGTATCTGACGGCCTGAGCTAGATCCTCGCGCTGCATGTAGAGCGATCATCGAGGGGAAGCCGAAAGCTGACGGAGAAGGCCGGTGAGTGGAGCCTGTCTGAGAAGCCCTCCACGTCCGGAGCGGAAGGGCATGGCGATGCAAACATTTGCAAAATTGCAGCCCATCTAATCCTTGTTTGGGGGCTTGCATATACAGGGGGATCTTTTCCCCATCCGCTCTTCACTACTGCTGTTTAGGCCGGAGATCCACGCCGAAGCGGTGCTGCGTTGAGAGCGGCTAGTCAAACCGGAAACACACATGACAGGGACTTTGTCCGTGGCTACAAAAGCCTGGCTCTCCGCCCATGGAATCTTCCCGTCAGCTCCTCCTCAGACCGTTTGCCTCCCCGCATAGATTCTCGTCTGACTTTTTAGCCTCATGCTCTACTGCCCCCTTCCTACCCGTCTCCTCTTCTTAAGCCCGGTATCCATATTGACTTCTCTATTTCAAGACCCCAAGATGTACCCTGGCCCCGCCCAAGAGAAACAGACAATGGTGATACTGCTTACCGGAGTGTGTTCACGCCCCCCTTACGAACACACATCCAAGCTAATGTACCTGGCTAGAACCCAAGCAGCGCAATCAACGCCTTCATGTCTACTCAGGCCCAGGTCCCCGCCTCAGGGTACCAAGGCTACCAGGGACACCAGGCCCCATATACGGCCTCTCCACTACAATCTCACGCGGGACAGTACGCTCCGTCGGCATCCCACCAAACTATGCATCTTCAACCACCGCTCATGACCTCTTACATGACGAGGCAAGAGGCAGCCGGGGTCTCAGCAAGCAATGCCTTCCCCAGGGGTCGTCGCTAATGAACCCGTACATGCCACAGCAGGTGCAACCGGTGTTCTCGTCGCAACAGATACAGCAGCGTGTGGTGTGTCAGCAGCAACAGCAGCAACAGCAACTACAGCAACTACAGCAGCAACAGCAGCAACAGCAGCAGCTTGTGGCAAAAAGCTCAGTGATTTGTCATCCGGCTGCGAGTCAATTATCTCAAGGATACTCGGCTCCCCATAACACGGCATCTCCCGGAGAGGATCCGGCGTTGAATTCCACCAAGACTCCTAGCGAGAATGGTGACTACAGGTTAGTTTGAAGGACGAGAACTCTTGCCAATCACATGCAAAAGCTAAGCAGATGGCGCACAAGTTGGTGAAGGGGATAACATGGATTTGTCAAATGATCGCGATTGTCTTTGTGGAGCAATAGGACATGCTAGCTATGAGATTGAAAATCTACCTAGAACAAAACACAGGGTCTGTACGTGTGGTCCTTTTGACATGAGTGTCGGTCATTTCTGTGTCTCTTGTCTTATTACTTGCCTCTTTTGAAATACATAATGCGGGAAGGCAGCGTTCACTATCTCACAATCTCGAAGCGTATATCGACAGCCACCTCTGTGCCCACTTTGACAACCTGCCAAGGATTTCTTGACTGCCTGATCGTGGTCTTCTTGTACAGCAGAAAAGAGGTAAGCAACGAGTGAAGTCTCGGCAGAGACGATGTTTGCGACCAGTGGCAACTTAGATAGTACCGGTTCCCTCCGCTTAAACATAGAGTCTCATTTACTATCTTGAAGTTGATATCAATATGCCCATTTAGGCAAGCTAGGGGCGATAGGGCGTTAAGAGCCATGTAGGAAAAGTCTAAGCCGGCCGCGCCGTTAGGGTCCCATACAGATTTGGAACCCGTGGGCGCAGCGCTCGCAGCCGTCGCCAATGAAGAAGGGCCTATCGGAGGCCACACCATTGACCGTGACATTGACCCTTTTGCCACAATATTTCGCGCGACCCTCTTGTATCTTTAGTGCGAGACTGTTTATGGCCACGAGGTTATTGGACTTGATGTCGTTGAGCGACAGGACCGAGTTCCAGTTGCACATAACGCCTCCCTGGTTTTGGAGGCTAAAATCTGTGCCACAGGCCCGGCGTTGTTGGACGTCAAAGTAGTAGGTGCCGAAGCCTTTCCCTCGAAGGATGACATTCTAAGCAAACACACTGGCGGCTAGAGTCGCAGTCCCAATGACAGCAGTGATTACTTGCATCTCGCGAATTAGTATTAATAGAAGAGAATCAATCTTCTAGGTACTGTACTGGAACAACCTCAGGGCAGACAATATGTTCACTCTTTTCTCTATATTTATCTCCTCTAGTCTACAATACAGCCCAAGGGCAGATACATACAGTGACATATTTGCTCGTTTCGTTTTCATTGTCTCCTCCAGTCGTGCTCAGATCCAGGTCCCTGTAGTGGCAGGGTAAGCCACAGATTGTTTTTACCGGTACCTAGGTATTAATACCGGTATTTTACACTACAGGCTCAGGCCTGTCTCAGTATGAGATGGCCACTAACCCAAGATTGGCTGTTGAGAAGTTTGCGGACGCTAGACTCGACATACATGTAGTATTTCTATAACAGTACTGTACAGTACATACTGTATTTATACCTACTGTATTAATACAGTATTCATTCATTCATTGTTTTATTACGCCCGGTGGCTTCCCGCCAATAGGGCTCACTAGTTATGTCTAAGTAACTGTTTGACTATTCGCCTCATCCATTCCACTTATTCCTGTCGTTCTCCGATCGCTTCCACCTCGTCTTTCCATCCCAGCAGCTCCCGTTCCATGTTGTTTACTACTGATGACTGACTATCTTGAGGGCTATTCCTCAAGTGTTCGGAGTCCTATCTGCAGCGACCGAAGCGTCGCTGGTCATGTTGTCGTGGATGTGGCCGCACGGTATGATGAAAAGCCTGTTCTAGTTCTTGGCTTGTCAATTGTCGAATCTTCCTGTGGCGAGTGTATATTGTATCGTTGCTCGGATTGCCCCCATGTTTGGTTTCCATTTCGGTCCGTCTGATGCCGACTTTCCTCCTAGTCGGTGTGACAAGTCATCCCATCTCGTGCTCATGCATGCTCGTAACTCTTTTCGCTGTTCATCCCATTGCGGGCACTCTAAAAGAAAATGTTTGACCGTTTCTCTTGCCTGCCCGCACGTACATTGCTCCGAGGGCACTGCTTTGATGCGATGGAGATACCCGTTCAATCTTGCCATGTCTGTCCTTAATTGTGCGAGTGTAGAACGCTCCCTCCATGACCACTCGTCATAGATCTCACGCGTGTGGCTCCCGGGCAACTCCACATCTATTTTCTTGGAGAATCGTCCTACCCCCTCGGGTATACATCGTTCACCTCTGAGTTTACTTTGTTCGTTGTTCAAAGTCGTGGTCTTCATCACTGGGAATGAAGCCTCCGGTATCGCGCCTTGTCGCGTGGCCGTTTTTGCTTGTCTTTTGGCCGCTTGCAACATCTTTTTACAGTTCTGCCCACAACTAGTGCCGCAAGGAGGCGACACAGTGCGCTGATATAGAAACGAAATACCTCCGCTGATGTACTGATTAGATTCGCAGAAACAGGTTTGTCTTTCGCATGAATCGCCAGCAACATTCGGCAATGTCTTCTCTCGTTAGTCAAGTAATCAGAAGACTATGTCACCTAGAAAAAACTGAAGTCCGTCTTGCAGCTTTGCAGCTGTATATCTGGGTATGTGCCTTCGAGAAGCCTGGACTCTACTGTCACATGGGCGGCTCCGTCTCCAAATTGTCCGCGCTTGTATCCATTGAATATTCTCATAAGCTAAAGCTGAAGAGGAAGAGGGGTCCGAGCCAGGGCTTAAGCAGAGCAGCGCACACCGATACCTGTGTTGGCGATAGACCCGCCAGAGACAGCGCAGGCCAACCTCTGCTATTTGAAGCGTCTGCTCTCCCGTTACCCGTTCAAAGTAAAACCCGTGTTCTTTCTCTTTTACTTGCTGCTCGCTTTCAATCTCACAGAACTTGCACATTCTCTTCGCATACTTGGCCTTCTACTGTGAGCTTTGGCAGCCCTACGACCCAACGCCACCATGAAGACCGCAGCCCACATCATGGCCCTGGCTACAAGTGCCTATGCCTGGACCTACCCCAACTGCGAACACGATGACTGCTACCGCAACCTGGTTGACACTCGTTATATCGGACAGGGTCCCGCCTTCAGCATTGGTTGGATCTCTGGTACCGCCATGAATGCTAGTGCTATTCCCGCGCAGTCCCGCAATTGCCCGGGTGTTGCCCCTTTGTCCTCTGCCTGCTGGTGCATCTCATAGCTATTTTTCTTTTACTGTCGCGGTTTCTCGTGAATGGTCGTTTTCGGAGCGGGCTTGCCTAAGGTCTCTTCCTCAAGTGTTTAGTATCCTATATTCGGCAGCTAAAGCGGCGTCTGCTACATCAGACACGAGGTGTTGATGGGGGTAAACGGACAGGTTAGTGATGCGTTAGTGGTGTGTAAGTGTTGCAATCTGTGCGTGGTGGTTGTTCTCAAGACGTCTCGTGGCCAGCAAAATGGATCGTCGCCTGCATTGCTTTTAAACTCGGTTTCCGGGTCCATCTCACGGTCCTTTTCCCCCTGAGGGGAATGAAATGTTGCCTCTCTGAGCATCAGTACACTGGCTCATATCTCTTCTGTGCGTTTCACCATTTTGGGTATTGGGGGAGAAAATGCGCCACCGTTTCTCGTTCATGCCCACACTCACACTGCATCGATGATGCTGCCTTTATTCTGTATAGCAAGGTGTTCGATCTCGTCATGTCTTTCCTCAGCTGAAATAGCACATTGTTTTCCGTCTATGGTCGGTTGTCATATAGCTGTCCAGTGTGCACACCTGGGAGGCTGCATGTACCTTCTTGATGTGCTACCTACCCGGTACTGTACATTTTAGTTAATATAACACAGTATTATTAATACAGTACTGTACCAGTACGATACTACAGTACAGTATCATACATACCAGGTAACATGTCTGATTTAGAACTGAACTTGGAGCCCTTGGCATTTCTCTGAATCAAATTAATGATAATAATAGACTGAGTGTCGTGGAACATTCTTACAACCGACTGGAGTAATCGGTGCATCGGGTGCATCGCGAGTCTTGGGAGGCAGATAGCGGAGCCGAAAACTGGGGCGTACAAGAGCTGGGACCGAGGCCGAGAAACAGTCTACCTTCTGGCCAAGTACTTATGCACTCTGCTTTGGTTTCGTCCACACACGACGCAACAGTACTTCGGTTGAGTCACCTGCGTAATATGCGACATGGGAGTGGAACAAGAGAGCCCGAAGAGCATTGCTGCATAAAGGGTTGGATGTTGTCTTTTCACCCGGCCGAGGAGCATTGTCAGGCCTTGCGGCCCTGGAGACTGTCACGTCCTGCACTGCCGGCTCAATTGCGGCTATGACCGTACACAGTGCTTGACTTCCCACCAGACACGAAGAAACAGTAGCCATTGTGACTGTTCGTCGGACGTCTCGCCCGCTGCTTTCGTAGCATGGTCGCCAACTGTGATGTGCTTACGTGCGGATGTTTATAAAGCTGAGCAAACCAGGTACCTGTAACAAACGAAATGGGGGTCGCGGGTTCCAACTTGCCTTTTTAAGTGGGTGCCTCTTCTGGATGCTGCCTATAGAGCCCAGAAATAGCGGTTTTATGATATATGTACCCCACGAGGTAAAAGAATCTAAAAGCACTAGCAACACCCGTAGCGGTTTCTGCGAACGAGTCCATCGCTTTCTTCATGAGGACGACGTAACGTGTCTCGTCACGCTCCCTCATTCTGAGCATTGAAGCGAAAAATGACCACCGCTTCTCCTCGCTAGGACACCATGTCGCGTCCAATTGATTTGCACGGTGGTGCCCAAGCAGTGGAAGGAGCTCATAAAAGCCGTAGCTCTCGATCACAAGGTTGCTAATCTGTAGCCATGGAGCGCATGCCGGTCGAAGTGCTACAACTCATCCTATCTTGTCTCGACACTCCCGACCTTGCTCGTGTCGCAAAATCTTGCCGCGCGCTCTCTCACCAGGCCGAGCCGCTTCTCTATCAGAATCTGGATATCCGCCTCCATTCTGGCAACCCCGCTCTGGCGACGGATAAGCACCTGTGTGTGCTGTTAAAAGAACCTCAACTACGAGAACTGATACGCCATGTTGCTGTTGAAAATGAAGAGTCCACATTATGGACTGCTGGCCACACCCATCTGCTCAAGATCATTCTATCTACCTGCATTGATCGTCCTACGCAGATACGATCTTTCTCCTGGAAACCGACCAGGATTCTTACCGACGCCTACTTCCCAAACCTCGCGCATCTAGACTGCGCCAACGTGCGCAGCCAAAGCGAGGTTGGCTGGATCCAGTGGCATGTTGCTCACTGTCTGCACCTAAAATCGCTGTCTGTTGGCTCAGCCCAACTGCTCTCTCCGTCCTTTAGCAGCTCCCTCTTCTCCGCTCTGACCGCCCCGCTTCGTCTCCATACGCTTTCTCTGCGCGCTGTGGATCTCTCGTACATCAATCCCGCAGTCGTTATCAGCCCGTCCATTCGCTCTCTTCATCTGCAATACTGCGCTGGGATGGATGCGTTCTTCTTCGAGGTTGCCAAGCTTGGACTGACCCCCAAGCTGCGGTCTTTTCGTGCTCTGGGCATCATGAGTATGGCCTTGCTACAAGATTTTCTGTTCACGCTTGCAGACACCAGCCACTTGGAAGAGCTGAGCCTTTGTCTTGGCGCGGCCATGCACCCGATATGCCTCCACTGCATAGAACCCCATGCCCCCGCGCTGAGACTGCTCATCCTGGATTTTCGCGCCGCCCTGCAGGATGTAGATTCTGCCATACAGTACTCTGCAGATCAGTTTGAGGATATCTTGGCTCGATTCCCTCGGCTTACGTCTCTCGGGCTTCCGTTGCAGCTGAAGGACCCGTCCTACGATCGTTACAGGAGAGCCGAGTTCAAGGTCCGTAACCTACGATTCCTCTACCGTTCAGAAATGCTGATGAGAGCGCAGAGTCAAGATCTGCACACAAAAGCGCTGAGGACCCTCCACATACGCCGCCGCTGCACTCCATGGAAGCGTTTCGCGCGCGACGCCATCCATGCCGCGGCCCCTTTCCAGCGCAACAGGGGCTTTACCGTTTTCTTGGATCGAGGTCATCGGCTAAAAAAAATAGTTTTTGGCGCACAAGCCTCACCACAGCCAGCGGCGATTGCCACTGTTGAAAGGGAACACTTCTGTACAGAGTTCTAGGTGCCACTCTCACGCTACTGGGGCCTTTTTGGGTGGGCCGTCTCGATACCGGAGCAAGGTTGACGGCCCGCCGAGTTCACTGCGGTTTCGCCAATGCCGTTGCGACCCAGTCTATTGGCATTACGAAAGTCGTAAGAATGACCTTCAACGATATTCTTCGAGGTTTTGTTAAATTTTGTATCCTAGCATAGCAAGAGTACCAATCAATCAAGGAGCACCATGCACATTCAAAACTGACCAAGCCTGTGACGGTACAAGGCACGAACAAGGCCGATGGATGAAGTGATTGTTCACAAGGATAAAAGGAGAATTTTATAAGGAAAGCTCTCGTAAAAAAGTAATTAACACAAAATTCAAAGTGGGGTATTCAATGAGACGCGGTTCCCAGACAAAGTCGCTGTCACGATTCCAGGTAACGGGCCGCGGGCCGATCCTATTTTCACAAGATCGGACGACGACCCTTCGTTGCCTGCTGCGGGGCTTCTGTGGTTGCTGAAGCTCCGCTCTAGTACGGAAACAGAAGCATAGAACGCCCAGGTTTCCGTCGAAGTTGTTTGCCTGCTGATTAGTGCATTGACACTTGTCAGAGATCGCAAGTCTGTATTAATACGTTGATAATAGGAAGTTTTGTAGATTGCGGATTTCAGCCGCCGAGTCCCAATTTTCAAATGCGCATGTTCTGAAACATGCCAGTGTAGCAATATGCCCAAATTGGGATGACTCATCTATTCCAGATCCTTGATGCGATGATGCTGCCAATCCATATCCACAAAACCGGAACGCAACATGTCCTAGCCTAGATATCGAGTACAATACTGCTGCCACTCCGTATCGTCAAAAAGCCGACCCAGCACGTCCTGGCCTTCACTAGAAAACTGTTGCATCCATTCGCTCGATGCCGAGAAGTCCTGCAACGCAAGCCAGTGACTCGTATCGACAGATAAAGCGTTGCTGCCCGGGAGACTTGCCGCTAGAATTGTCTCTTCGTCACAGAGCGTGACCGGTTGCCACGGAACCAGTTCCTCCATGAATGAAGACGAGCCAGGCTCCAACGGTGTGGCATGAGCATCGCTCCTGAGTGGCAACTCATCGACCTGCCAGTCCTGCAGCTCTGCATCGTCTCTAGACGCAGACTGATTCACGTTGGTTGGGTGTTCGATCTGAACGGCGTCCGATTCCCCAAAAGCATGCTTCTCCGACACGTTGTCGTTATGAATCAAGAGAGTCACAACAGAGCCAGTCAGCACCGCCAGCTCATGCGCCTTCTTCAAAATCCCTCGTTTGCGCTTGACAAATGTGACTTTTCTCCGCCTCGGTTCTTTGATTTTCTCGATGACTAGCTTTTTGCGTCCCATCTCCTTCTAAGTCGCAGGCTTCGGCCAGTCTATATATATATGCCCCGGGAGTCCGGGACTGAGGCATATTACGTCATACCAAGGCACCCGCTTATGACTAGAAGAACTTGGAAAAGGCAACTGCTACGTACAGGACAAGCTATGAGGGACACGTGAATATAATTTTAAACCCGGTGGTGTGGCAGGTGTGTACGCCGGTCGCATCATCGGAAGCGAACGTGTACACATGCGGACATGCGGCTTTGAACCAGGAATTGGAGCCTACGCATTGCTTGGCGCCTTCTTCCCCCGGTCCACAACAAAACTGCGGTTGATTGTAAAGAGTGCAATCAGATTTGCAACCTAGAATATTCGACAGCTCTCGACTCGCATCATCCCGCCATACAAGATTACGTACCGGGCAAAGCGTGTTCCCCTCTGCGTTCAAGCCAACATAGGCAGGAATGTCGCACTCGACCGGAAAGCACGCTGGATTCTCGGGGATAATTTTCATGCCGAGAGTGAGAGCATCGACTAGCGCGTGTTAGGTAGATTTTATGCGCACGACTGGACCAAACTGCTTACCCAAACTGATATCGTACGTGATTGCATCTGTTGACGCGTCAAATTCGAACAAAGTGGCGTATGACCCGCTACCCTGCCAGCATGATGACTGGTTTCCACAATCGCCTATAGAGCAATTAGTTCCATCCTCGGCGCAGAGCTGCTTACCCCATAATCTGCCAGACCACGGCAGTGTCAGCGGCACGCGACGTGTGCCGCCCAACTGCAAGGCCGATTTGTCCGTGAGCGGGTCGATCTTGCTCTGCCACGGCGCATTGGCAGTGATGGCAGGCCATACGGGCTGCGGACAATGGTTTACGAATTCCAGGAAGAAGATGTCAGTGAGCATGACGTGTAACGTAGGCAAGACGCCGCGAATTTCTCTTATTTAATTGAGAGAGACAGTCCAAATCCAGACCACGGATCTTGTATATATACTCCGGCGGTCTGAGAGAGATAGGATTAGGAATGGAGATGTATACTATTGTTAGACTCCAGGCCGCCATTCGCACCTTGATGACACAGGCTGGCCCAGATGAGCGAACGTACTTGCGCCGCGCGCTATTGGAGTTGGAGCCATGTGAGGGATTGCAGGCGCTGAGCGAGCTGCTTCGAAACGAGGTTCGAGAGCAGCTACTCTGGGCTGCGCAGTATCAAGCTCATCAAACATGTCCTACTACCTATCAATGTCCGCATTCCGGCAAACTACTATCGCCGCTAAAAGACGACGAAGGCTTATGGGCGCGTTTTGCGTGTGAGGTTTGGGAAGGGGCTCTTACCCTCCGCTATCTGTTGGGGATTTCGGAGCATTCGACATGGATCGAGGTCGCGCAGGTTTCGCGTCATCGAAACCAAAAAGCTGTGGCACCCGAAGCAGGAGGGACTGACTCAGCAACGGAGGACGAGTCAACTGAAGCAGAGCATACGCCAAAAGCAGGCATCTGCTCATCCAGAAGGTCAAGAAGAATAGCTGTTTCTCTCCATGGTGGGGAAATATAGGCGACCGAGCAGGGGGGGGTCTACCAGAGGTGTTGCGTGTTCGCATATGCAGCCCGCTCTTCATGTACTGCTAGATTTGATCTAAATGACTCGGATGATTGTGTCGGTGACTTGCTGCTATCTTCCCTCCAGAGCACCGGTCATTAGTCGCAATATCTCAATTGACAGGCTCCGCGAGAAGTTCTTCTTAAGATGTTTGACTCCAACAAGGATGTTGAAGCCGAATGTACCTAAAGATAATATTAATTTTGCCCGAATTTGGCTGAGAAAGTATCTTCAGGCTGCGATTGGCTTGGCCGTATTAGCCTGCATACGTTTGGAAGCTGCATGACTTTGTTACGGCATTTTTAGGACGATTTCATCTCGCACGTACACTCGCAAGCATCGCACGCATCGGACGGTGAGAGTTCATACCTGCGACTCGGACATGACTGCTCTAACTCGCCTGTTACATGCAGCTGTCTAACCACATCGATATCGACCGAAATTTTTTTAGTAGCTATTCCTTCTCGTAATCGATTAACGCTGTTTATATTGTCTTTTTTTGTAATTCATCCAAATACCCTAAATGGGTACACCTCGTGCGTGAGGCCAATGCGATGGGTACAGATGCATGAAGCTTCTTCTGCCCAACGCATTTTGACATTCGGGATACTCACAGAAAAAAGACGTATCAGTGCACTGAAACTCGGAAAGGAAGCATTTCATTCTTTTTAGGAGAAAAAGGACCGTCAGATGGACCAGATTGGAAACCGAATCTGAAGGCAGAGCAAGCGGCGATCCGCTTTGCACTGGCCACGAGACATCTTGAAAACAAGCACCACGCACGGTTGCAACACTACAGTAACCAACCACCAACCCACCACTAACTCACCGCCCACCGCCCACCTATTGACAACTCGAGCCTGAAGTACAGTAGCAGACGTCGCTTTAGTTGCCGAAAATAGGATACTAAACACTTGAGGAAGTGACCTCAGGCAAGTCCGCTCCAGAAACTCGAGAAAGCGCGACAGTAAAGACTGTAGCTGGAGCAGACATTTCATGTCATGACTCATGGGCTTTTTAAGCAACAGCTTAGCTTCAGATTGGATACAGTACATAGCATAGGCTTATAGTTGCCTCTTGGAATTCTCCACCGGGCGTAATAAACTGAATGAATGAATGAATGAATGAATACTTCATCGCCGTTTTGATAGGCTCTCTATAGTGCTGTCTCATGATGAGCCTTATCCTCGGGCATGGGACTTTGACACGGCTTTCTGTCAGCCGCAGTCTCGCGATTTCATATTTCCTGGCGACTACGGCTATTAGTTTCAGGCTGGTCATCAATTCAACCTCCATCTCAACTTCTTCCATTTTGTGGAATTGAAGTCACGTACATCAGTTCAATCCATTCAATATGTTGTTGAATTGGTGGACTCCATTCCATCGCCGTAGCTTCCACGTTGACCGCTGATTGAAAACCGCCATGTCATATAGTTAGCGAGACTACTGCATGCAAACGCCATCTTGCGCCGCCCCTGTTCCGTTCACTTATTACGTACAGGTAGGCTGATGCTTGTGGAGCGAGCGCGACGCATCAGCGGTGGGTGCGCACCACCTCCCTCTCTCGCCAGAGCGGCACGACTTGCGCGACGCGTGTGATACGTGTTGTCAGATGCCCCTTCATCGAAACTCTCTTGCTCAAGTCGCCGAGCACGATGCCACAACAAAAGCACAAAGCGAAACGTGTCGCTATCCACTTCGGGACAACAGGAATCGGCCGGTATCGCTCGCTATGATGAGTTGACTGAGATGCCCTGCCTTGTCCCGGTAGGCTGGAACGTCACAGAAGATTCACCTCGCACTAGGCTGCCTGCAGCGGTGCTTGTCACGCAATTCGAGCACCGCGTCGATGTCTCCATTGTAGGCTTCGATGATGTCTCGAAACTTCGTGCCAAAAAGGAAATTGAGGGCAAAGTTATCAGCTCCCGGTTTATCGCTGCCCTCAAGCTTGTTCTGGACTCGAATCGATGCAAGAAGGGTCAAGCCCTCAAAGACGCATCATACCTGAAAGAAATGAAGTTAACACCAGGTACCTCTATAGGGTCTACATGGAGACGGTCCTGCAGATTCTCAAGGATGAGGTCGATATAGACAGCATCGAAACCTGGTGTCTTGCTGTGCCAGTCATGTATCCCAAAGCCGACAAACCAAGCGAAGAGATGCAGGACAACATGACACGCGAGATGATTACCACCGTAAGAACCGTGATCAACAAAGATTACAATACCGATGACACTCTAGAGTTCGAGTCAGAATCCGTCGCCGTAATGGCACACCTAGCTGCGCGGCGATCGCAGAGCTACGAGAAGCAAGACCCGGTAAGAACACACCAACCCGTCCATGCGAAAACAGGGTTACTAATTTGTGACAGATATTAGTGTGGGACGCTGGCGGCAGCACTGGGTACGTACGACAGGCTTACATTGCGGATTCCGCTGACAGCCATGTAGGACTTCGCCGCTGCCATGGTGATTGGGGGAGCTCTCGAGTTGATTACTGCTGCGGGTGCGTCATCCGGCACCTACTACATGTGGGAAGAACTGAACAAGGCTTGCGGATCCAACGAAAAAAAGTTCAACCCTGCCAGAAAAGTCATGGAGGCTATGACGGAGGCATGCGATATCACAGACGGGTATCTCAAAAGATACCGTGCGCAGAATTATGCAAGCCTCTTATTGCGCGGCTTCAAGGGAGGCATATGACATGTTGTCCAACTTGCAGCGAAGGGGGTACTCGACGCCGAAGATCATAGTGGTCGGTCGGGCTCCTGGCGCCAACTCAATGATCCAAGCGTTTCTAGTCTCGGAGCTCCAGGGGATACTTCGCAAGGTATTCAGAAGGCAGACTTTACCCGATATTGAGGTTCCAGGAGGCCTAGACGTCGGGTATGTAAGCGTCAACGCGGGGCATGATGAGCGCGCTAATATTCTACAGTACCAGTGTATGCAGAGGCGCTGCTTTGCCATACAACTGCGACCCTGTGTAAGCCTTCACGGAGGCCACGGTGGCTGTTTGCTATCAAGCGGATGGGGGAAGGAGCCTACCAAAGGAACTTCGGGGAAAGGACAATGCCCTCGTCGTCATAAAGAACAGCGGCGTTGACAAGCTGTCGAAGCAGTGGCTGTGCTGCCAGGTGGACGGTGCTCCTAAGAAGTTCGTGGTACACCTCCACGTCATTGTGTCAAAGCGGAAGCCGTATACGTACGACGACGAAACCAACAGTACCTATGCTGTTACCCGAAGGCGGCCGGGCTCACAATGAACGCATTGCTTATCAATCTGGAGGGGCATGCAAAGGACGGGGACCGGATAGAGTACATGATATCCCAGCCCGACCCGCGAAAGCCGACTGCCGTTGCAATCGATGTCAAATGCCCGAACGGCAGAGTGGCAACGCAATGTGAGCTGATCAAAGATCGAGAAAGGTTACAGCTACGACTGGTAAAAGGACGCACCTTCCAAGACCACGACGAGGTTCTTCAGCTGGCGGCTCGCGCAGACGGCCAGGGTGATGCGTACGACGGACCGGACACTGAACCAGAGGAAGGTTCCACCTCGGTCCAACTACCGCTGCACGCAAATAAACGGGGACAAGAAAACGGGGGAAAAGCCTCCCCCCCAGGGCAAGAACCAGAAACGACGCAGACTGCCAGACCGGGCAGATGCCAACGTTGAGCGCAAGCGCAAAGCTTTCTCGGAGCTTTGTGAATGACGATCTTTATGTACTTTGATGTTTTTCTTTGTTTCTCATGCGTTGTACTATACTATGTGGTGGATGGTGTCTGTTCGTAATGTGCGTTATACCGTTCTGCTGCGCCAAGGCTACTGGTACTGTACTGTGCTCGAAAAAATTCTGTACTCTAAAGGTTTTGGGCCTTGAAAAGTGACTGGGGAACAACCCAGAAATGACGTACTACTTGCTTTCCCAGTGACCTTTTCCAGTCCCCTGGGTGTCAACGTCAGCGCTGCCCTCAAATCAAACAAATCAAATCCGGACCTATATTTGTTTGTTTGAAGAATTTTTGAGTCATATTTGTTTGTTTGGAATATTTGATTAAATATATATCAAATGCTGGGCAGATGGACTACATCACAAACGCCGTCGCTCAACCCGCGATGTAAACGGGCGGATCCCAACTTCACAGCCCCGTGCCTGGTCCAGTTCTTGAGGCACTGCAGCGCCTCCAGCGTTGTTGAACTCATCGAAAGCCTCTGCGATGTCAATGATAATTTCGCAAGGCTGAACGATCTTTCGCA
The DNA here is from genome assembly GCF_001636725.1 of Cordyceps fumosorosea ARSEF 2679. NCBI lineage: Eukaryota > Fungi > Ascomycota > Sordariomycetes > Hypocreales > Cordycipitaceae > Cordyceps > Cordyceps fumosorosea. The sequence goes on along the minus strand of NW_017387360.1, from coordinate 45,622 downwards.
GTCTGCAGCCATCGCCGGTATGGCCAAAACATCAAGCGCCAGCTGGCTGAGCACCGGGAACGACCCTTGGTGTGCCATCCACCATCGGACTGGGTCATCCGTCTCCTGAGACTCCAGCCGCATATACCTATCAAGCTCACTGCCCGTTGCTGTCGCCCTGCTCATTCTACTCATGACCCATTGTCTGAAGTCGCTCGCTTCGTGTGGCTTGTCAGGAGCTACCAACATCGTTGCAGGCCCTCCGGTAGATGTCTCGCAGGAACCATGCGGCACCAACGGACGGTACCACTTGTCAATGTATCTCGAGAGCCCCGTCTTGGCGTCTCGTACCCATACAAGCTGCTCTTCCGTTGCCCAGTTTATTTCTAGGTATCTGATACCGAGCCCGGGATGAAGGATAACCGATGCCGCGAACAGCGGAGACTCTCCTAGCTTGATGTAATACTCATTGAGCTTCTGCCACGCATTGATAATACATAGCCTCAGGTAGCGACGATGATCGTCCCCGATGTCTGCCACCGCAGATGCACCTGCCGGCTTGCCTGGCCTCGTGTACGTGCCAGAAATGTGTTCCGGTATCACTCTCTCCTGCGGCCGGTGCGAGGGCAGATCCACCTCACAATCATCGAACATGCCTCTGTCGCCGGAATCGCGCTGAGAAAGGCTCACCAGAATGCTGGCAAATTTTTGGCGATCCAATTTCTCACAGAAGTCATTGGAGTTGAGGAGTTCAACGTACCACATGTGCAAGGCCACCAAATTGCTGGGTTCCGCCTCGCCCACGAATTGCAAACTACGATCATAGCGCTCATGCGAGGGGGAGAGCCTATGGCCTTCGGGATCAATGAGGTATTTCCGAAAGCTATGTTTTTGCATGCTTTTCATCCAGAAAATATCAAGGACTACCACCTGGAGAATCAAAGAAATGTGATTCTTGTCGATTCCGTGGTGAATAGTGGTAAAAGTATCATGGATTTCCTACATCATGTCACTCGGCTTAAACAAGATCTCTCAAACATTATAGTTGTGGCAGGAGTGGTTCAGGAGGAAGCAGTAGCTGATGGTCATGCGTTACGAGCAATGATGGAACAACATCGGGTCAGACTGGTAGCCCTGCGAGTCTCAAGCAACAAGTTTACAGGAACCAAAACTACTGATACTGGTAATCGGCTCTTTAACACTACTCATCTGGCCTAATGATGTTGTTGGTCTATGTCTAGCCTGCTACATTCATTCATTGTTTATTACGCCCGGTGGCTTCCAGCCAATAGGGCTCACTAGCTATGCTTAAGTACACTTCTGGCTGTCCCTCATTTCCTCATCCTTGTTCGTGTTCTCGCTGATCGTCTTGCAGCTGCCTTCCCCACCAACTGTCCGCATCTAGTTTTGTTTATTGTAGATGACTAGCTAGCTTGAGGGCAATTCCCCAAGTGTTCGGAGTCCTATTTTCAGCGACCGAAGCGTCACAAGCCATGTCTGTCGATGCTGACCGCTGTGTAACGGGAAGTTGATCTACCTTACGTGTAGCAAAAATGTCGAGCCAGGCTGGTTTCCTTTCAGTTGTCAAAGCGTCCTGTCGCAAGTGTAAACCGTATCGTCGCTCGAACTGCACCCACGCGCGGTTGCCATTTCGCTCCGTCCGATGCCGACTTCCCTCCCAACCGGAGGGACAAATCATTCCATCTCGTGCTCGTGCTTGCTCGCAACTCTTTTCGCTGTTCGTTCCATTGCGGGCATTGGAAGAGGAAATGCTCCACCGTTTCCCTCGCGTGCCCGCATGCGCGTTGTTCAGAAGTCACTGCCTTAATGCGGTGGAGATAGCTATTCAGTTTTGCCATGCCTGTTCTCAATTGGGCAAGCGCTGAGCGCTCCCTCCATGACCATTCCTCGTAAATCTCACGTGTGTGGCTCCCAGGAAGAGCGGCATCAATCTTCTTGGAGAACTTTCCTACGTCTTCAGGCAAACACCGTTCACCTTCAATTTTTCTTCGTTCAATGTTCAAAGTTGTGGATTTCATCAGCGGAAACTGAACCTCGGGTGCCGTGCCTTGCTGTGTTGCAGTCTTTGCTTGTATCTTGGCCGCTTGCAACAGTTTGTATTGTCCGATGAATCCCAGCCGATCGCCATTGCCTGCGGCTGCGCAAGAGCGCTGAAGGGTTCGCTCGGTGCTGATGTCTACTGGGCGTGCGTTTGGGTGGCTGAAAATTCTCTCTACAAAGGTGGGTACCAGTGTAGATGTAAGAGGAAGGTTGTTCAGGAACACGATCGCGATTTTTATGTACCCTGCTATCAACCAGGTTGATGTCCAGGGTAGGGGTTGCTTTCGACGGCCTCCCATGTGTGCAGCGGCTGAACAAATACAGAGTCGAATCAAATGTATCAAACGCAAGTCAAATCAAGAATTACATATTTGTTTGTTTGATAAATATTTTGGCATTGGTTTGTTTGATTTGTTTGGCAGTTTGTTTGATGTGATTTGATTTGAGGGCAGCGCTGGTCAACGTCGGATGTTGCCAGCGACACACATAGACATTTCGACCGACTTAACAAAAGGATCAATGGTTCCAGCATGTGCGGGCAACGCCAACATCTATCTCAGTCGAAAAGGCCACGCGCTCGTTCGGTACAGGTGATTCCCAGGCCGTACGGCCCCCTGTTCGGTTGTGCGTATTCAGGATTCTCGCCGAGACGGTGTTGGTAATTTATCGACATCAGCCCGGCGTCACCTTCGGGAGCACTCATACCGTGCCTCATTTCTTCACAATCGTTCTTGCCCGTTCCCGAAGCAGCATGAGCCTGCTGGATTACAAGCCACGAAAATGGCCGATAGACCATTTTTCGCATCTCCTCTAATTTGTTCGCAGCGCATGCTCCGTAGCGGTTCGAGACGCTGGTCAAGCTTCCTTTCTGATGAGTCAATCTCTATCGGCAGAGCCGGCTGCTTCCCGATTTTAGAATATGCTCTGGAAGTCATTGAATGTACTGTCAACGTGGTACAGTAGATGTGAGGTACGGTTCCGCCGTAGATGTGCAAGGCCAGCCCAGTTGATTGGCCTGGTGGTAGCCACGCGAGCCGCATTTTGCGCAAACGACTTTCAAAGTCTAAGGTCCGAAGAATTTCGCCTTCCTGTTTTTATCTATCTTCTTGGACATCTGTGGCTTCTTGCAAGAGAATGGCCACTCCACGTCCCGACTCAGTCTACAAGCTCGCGCGAGGGCATACTTGTGCGTGTAGACTTTCAGGTAAGGCTGGCCGGTCATGTATCTAAATTGAATGCACCAATAGTAGATGCACAATCTGTATATACATAAACTGTTTTTTGTATTTGTGACGAAAGAAGGCTACGCCATGCGATGGGTCAGTAGAGATAAGAATTTCCCCGAAAAATTTGGAGGTTGACCTTAGCCATTCGCTGCTGGGTAGACCGCTGACGTGGCAGTCCGCAAATTTCTGAGAAGGATGTCAGGGACCGCGGTCTCAAACCTGGCAGATATTCATATTACTCGATTCATCCTCTGAAGACCTCTCCTTGATGTTGGATAAACACTCCTGTCTCCTTGAGTATCTCGACAATTCATCTGATGGCTATAAGCCTGCGTCGTTGAACCGTTAGTTCAGAAAGCTTCTTCAGTTCCGCCTTCAATTCGAGCCTGTGACAGCTTTCGTGGGCAACCGCACTCCACTATCTTTGGAATGCGATGGCGAATAGGCTAAGCATTTGGCGCTTGCAGTAGGACACTGTAGGTAGTTTCTCTCCTAATGGCATTTTTGCACCTTCCTTAGCGAGCTGGTCGGCCAGCTCCTTGCAGTTGAAAATGTGATTCTTCAAGTGTACTTCTTCTCTATCTAGAGAGATTAGATAGACCTCTTTATAGGTACAAGCAAGCTGCCTGCAGCTTGCTTTTGTTGCGTTGCAACACTACTGCTACATTGTGATGTTTGATCCCTTGATATTTGCTTTTGGTAGCTTCAGCCTCTGGTATCAGAGCTGCTGACGTCACCTGCCGTTCAGAAACAACTGTTGCCTTCGATTCCGGTGTGACCTAGGCACCATCGCACGCGAATTATGTCAGGGTGCGCATCACCTGTCTTCTGGAACGTACGGAACACCACTTGCGACAACGGTGGCCCCTCGGCCCTATGCCTTCAATGGGCGAGACATTGCCTATGTAGACGGTATTCCCTTCGTTTGGGCGTCGTTGCGCGACTGCAGCTCGGAGGTCCTTCCGGGCGCTTTTGATCTCAAGGTCAACCACTTCACCGTTGTGTATTGAGTCAGCACCGTAATCATCTCCCATACCGCCACATAGTCTCGGAGGAAGGGTGGGCTTACGTCACGGTCGTCGCTGCTGCCCTCGCTGGTAGTGCTGGTTATGCCTTGGACCTGAGTTGCGCCCAAAGGTCGCCAGCCTGCATTGTTGCACAAAAGCAGTGTCGATGGTATTATCGATCGGAGGTACTCATAGGGTCCGTAGCGGTCACAGCGGACCATGGTCCTCTGCTTCGATGCCACGGCAGTGCGTTTTTCTATGGTCCCGTTGTGATTCCTGGCGGCGGAGGAGGGAACTCGAGGGCTGTTCAGAATCGACACACTGTGAGCGCGCTGGCGAGAGCGATGCATTCGTGCGTGGCGCAGCCAGTCCCCAAGTGGTCGTGTATTAGAAACGATATTGATTTCCGTCGAGCTTTACTTTTGTGAACACGTCAACACATCGGCTGCCGAAAAGTGAGCATTGCACCGTGTGAAATAATTGGGTAAGAAGACCATGCTCATCCCACCACGGAATTGAACTAAACTGATCACTGTATTTAGATTTGCACATAGGTATCAACGGACACAGGAGACGCAGCAAAAGAACTACCCTAACCTGAGTAAAATGGCGGTTGATATCTTGTCTATCCCGGCAATGTCTGCCGAGCCTAAACGACTTTTCTCTGCTGCGAAGTTGACGGTGACAGATCGTCATAATCGACTGGGAAGTGATGTAATGGAAACGCTAGAGTGCTTGAAATCGTGTCCAAGAGTACACGACTTCCAGAAATATATGAGCTGTGGTTGCCGAATGATGGCTCATTGACGGGAGTCACGTGTAAAATATTGTCTATATTGTGATACTCGCAATATATTGGGTTCTTGGCAATACAATACTATATGTCTGGGTTCCATATGGGGAAATACAACATGGCCCTTCTGACAATACTGTACACTAATATTGCGAGGGTGTTCATATTGCCCATATCATATCATATGTATTATTAGCAACAGTGAAGGAATTAGACTGTGACCTTGCAGAAGAGTTTGCGAAGCACTTTCAGAGCACAGCACTTGACACCCGTCAGTTGCAAATAGACTCTGTTACGTGAATATGCCAATACCCTTGATTTAGACTATTCTCGGGCTATCTTGGGAAGCGTTCAATCATATTAATGCCTATAAAAGCAGCAAGCGTTTGAGGGAGGATTATCACCCTCACTTATCTACCATGTCTTTTACAATTACAATTCTACATCCCAGCAAAGAAACGTTGAAGTACTCGGAGCGAGTATACAAAACTGATAACTGGAGGGCAACACAGTATTCATGCTCGAGGAAGTTGGACGACAATGGCGGTGGGGTAGATACACTGACGCCGAAATATAAGGGTACAAGGAGCTTGCAAAAGACAGCGGTAGCTTATCTTTTGAGCTTCAATTTCGAAATCACGTCCAAACCGTATCAGGACATCATTTTCAGACCACCGGAAGATACGACAACCCAACTCCAGCATGCGGTGACTTTTCCAAGAATCGTTCAACATTTAGGCGCAGTCTTCAAAGATCCCCTCGCGATTCTGCGCTTCCTAGCGAAAGAAGGCGGTTTCTTGGGTGGTTCCGAAGCCTTACAAGTATTTGTTTCCGGTGCTACGGATGAAAACTCGGACATGGACTTCTATATAGATAGGGCTTCAGTGGTCGAAATGATGCTTCTCTTAGCCAAGAGTGGGGTGTTTTGGCTGGAGTCAGCTGCTGACGAAGTTGATGAGGCTCTGAAATCTGGATACTGCTACATATCGAATCAACTCCTTCGATATATAGCCCTGAATGAGGAAAAAGGCGAGCACAGTATCTTGCAGCGCAACCTATACCACTTCTTCAAGGCGGCCAGGTCTCAGGGAATGATCGATGAGCAAGCAGAGCTTGCGGCAGCGAAGTACGTCGCGACGGACGGAACGACGCACTACATCATAGAAAGCTGCATTCTGCAAATAAGCGAGAGAAAGATTGAAATCGAAGAAGCCATCAAGGGAACAAAAACACCATCACACGTCGGCAAAGATGAGACCTGTCCCGATCGCTTGCCCAGCCCCCTCAGTGAGACATCTGAGGATGACAGCACTAACATGGGCTACGGTGGCGGCATGTTGGTAGTGAACGGTACGATCCAAACGCAGAACGGGACCATCAAAAGGGTCCAACTGATAACCAATCGCTACTATGGCAATAAGTCGAGCGTATTTGAGATACTGATGAGGTTCTGGGGAAGCCATATCCAATGTTTTATCGGTGGGTGGTGCGCGGGACACACGCTCTATCGGTCTGCCAAGAGCAGAAAGATGCACCTCTGGCGGCTCCAAGCCCAGAACCCTCAGTCAGTAGGCAAAGCCATGAAAAAATATCGACAGAGAGGCTTTGTCGATGCGCAGGAAAGCCATCCCCATTGGCGAAATCTATTTGACGAACACTCGTACTTCATCGACTTCAGTCACGAAGTTCTCAAAGTTCAAGCCAACCAAAACTGGTGGCTCAATGAACTGTATTTTCGAAGGCTATACAATATGACCGTGAATGAGATTATAGATCGAGAAAGCGAGGCCGAAGCCAGCGACAATGACGAACTATGGCTGACAAACCGACGCGCCAATCTCGTCAGTATACAGTGGCAGAACGTGAGAGGGTGCACCCATTACCCGAGAAGCACTTTGTTTGCAGAAGGTTTGTTTAGATGGGCTTGGTAGATCGATGGTTCGGCCGTCGGAGTCTTGTTTATCGCGCTTTGAACTGTCACTCCATCTCATCAGAATCTCCAGACCGTCTCCATCCCATCACGCAACCACCCGTTCAGGTCTTTTACAATGCCTCATCGTGCACAGTGTGTAAGATAGTGTGATATGGCCATATATGGTGATGTTTTCGATAGTCATATCATATGGCATGGCCAAGTTCCATGTCATATCATACGAGGTTCAATATAATATGGGCAATATATGATGTAGTATATGGTCATATTAGCCACGTGATCATGTGTGCCTGCGAAAACTGATTGTGGCCGCACAATTGTACTACACGGTATGTCCTGGTAGCTGCGTCTTCTCCATCCACCGCAACGTGCGCAGGGCTATCGACAAAATCGACCAGTTCCCACAGTCCTCTTTGCCGGCGGGTGACGCTTTCCGCTTCAGACAAATCCTCTAAAGGTATCTGCCACTCTGGCAAGGCTTTGTTGTGGAAAAAAAAAATGGAAAAAAGATCAGTAAGGACTGCGACATCATGCTTTAGATTTGGATGCCTAGCCGCGTGCTAGCGAACAGTGCAGCCTTGTCCTCGATTTTCAGTCGTCGCGCGCTGCCTATTAACTTTAGCCTTTGTGGTACGGTCGCACGTTAGCTACCGGTAGCTCTATAGCACGTCTAAAAGCCTACTCCAGGACGCAGTAAAGACGTTAATACACACATACACACACACACACACATACACACACAAGCTCGGCGAGGAAAGGCGTGGTGGGAGTTGGTGGAGTCATCCACCAGCCGAGGGAGGAAGTCTTCTCTTTCACGCTCGGTCCGAGGTCAGAACAGAATCTGTTCTCCGTCGAGTTGGTGGCCATAGCCTATATGTTACATAAACTGCCCGACAGCAAGCGACAAAGTTTAGCGCTTTTTTCGCGCAGGGGAGTGCTAGCAGTGCTAAGCCGGCCCCACCAACAATCAGGACAAGAGTTTAGATTTTATCAAATGCATCTACGACTCGGTAGAGGAGCTATCCAGCAAAGCGAACACTGTATCGGTAGGATGGGACTCGCCGAATACCAACAAGATGCTGCAAACGGCCAAAAGACAAGCAAAGACGGCCAAAAGACAAGCAAAGACGGCCAAAAGACAGGCCAAAAGACAAGCAAAGAAAAGACAAGCAAAGACGGCCAAAAGACAAGCAAAGACGGCCAAAAGACAAGCAAAGACGGCCAAAAGACAAGCAAAGACGGCCAAAAGACAAGCAAAGACGGCCACGCAGCACGGCGTGGTACCCGAAGCTCCGTTCCCAGTAGACCAAAACCTTGAACAACGAACGAATGAAACTCAGAGGTGCACGATGTATGCAGTACAGTACCCGAAGGGGTAGGACGATTCCCCAAGAAAATAGATGTGGCGCTGCTCGGTAGCCAAACGCGGGAGATCTATGACGAATGGTCATGGAGGGAGCGTTCTACACTCGCGCAATGACAGACATGGCAAGATTGAACGGATACAGTATCTCCATCGTATCAAAGCAGTGCCCTCGGAGAAATGTACGTGCGGGCAGGCAAGAGAAACGGTCAAACATTTTCTTTTAGAGTGCCCGCAATGGGATGAACAGCGAAAAGAGTTACGAGCATGCATGAGCACGAGATGGGATGACTTGTCACACCGACTAGGAGGAAAGTCGGCATCAGACGGACCGAAATGGAAACCAAGCATGGGGGCCATCCGAGCAACGACACAATTTACACTCACCATAGGAAGGTTCGAACTAACAAGCAAAGAACTAGAATAGGCTTTTCCATCATACAATGCGGCCACATCCATGACAGACATGAGTAGCGACGCTTCGGTCGCTGCAGATCGGACTCCGAACACTTGGGGAATAGCTCTCAAGCTAGTCAGTCATCAGTGAATAAACACGGAACGCGAGCTGCCGGGATGGAAGCGATCAGAAAACGAAAGGAATAAGTGGAATGGATGAGTGCGAATACCGGTAGTCAAACATTTACCTAGGCATAGCTAGTGAGCCTTTTTGGCTGGAAGTCACCGGGCGTAGTAAATCAATGAAAATGGTTCTTATGTACTGTAGCCAAAAGTGTGACACTCGTTTCGCCGTATGTATTGTTACATAGCAACAATGCCCGAAACCAGTGCTGCCCTAAGGAACTACGGCCTGTCGACTAGCATGGAATTAGGCCAGTCAACACAACATACCCTGACAGGATGCTCAGACTACGATTGCGTAAAGCTCGGGGATGAAGGGGTAATATTACACGTCAGTTAAATGATGTGAAACTGGTGGCGCTAATGAAAAGGTAGTGGATGTGACATTGATTGAGATTGACGACCAGATATGTGGACGGAGAGGAAAGTATAAAGTCTGTCGTCCAGCGCGTTCCTTTGAGTCCTTGGAAGCTCCCCCAATGCCCTTTCTTTTCGCCTCGCCCTCAACTCATCAGCTAGCCTCGTCAAAACCCACCAGGTGCATTTCGGCCAGGAAGTCGACCGAATTTTGCACAGGCTCTACAAATTGATTTTCTATTTGGCCAGAAACATCAACAGTTGGAAATAGTCTTGAAGAAGCTCCTTTGTGACGTCGCCAGTATCCTGGCTTCTGTCGCAGTTCACCTCAACCGATAATTTCGGAGCTTGATCCCTTCCTTGGCCAACTTTCAGTCCGGAATGAGCTCCCCGATTGACTTGATCAATCAACCTGTGAAGCCCAAAAGACGCGATGGGCGGACAGCTTCGTGCACCAGAAAACGCGCTCGATCGAAGCATTTCTTTCGAAATCCCAGTTCGAAATCATTTCGGCTCTATTCCAAGCCATTCGAGACGCAAAATCCAAATCAGATGTCGATTTGGAAGCCAAAATTGGTGTCCTCGTACAGAATATAAGCAGGATCAAAGAGAGCCCCAGGCTCACGACAATCTTCAAGCCATCTATAAAAGGCCGCCAGAACTAGCTATGAGTACAGGTACACACCGAGGGAGACGCGCCCTTTGGATGGGCAGAAACGTTCGATGTCGTCTTCGGCGGCGCTGCCGTGGTCAGGGACGCTAATGTGGACGACGATGCGGACGATGCGGTGGACGACAGCTCACTGCTCGATGGCACAACCGTGGATGGGGTCGTCGTACGAAAGTACTGGCTCCGCCAACCGTGGGCTTCAAACTACGGTTGCGCTAGGACAATTCTGCCGTATAGAAAATGATGCCGCCGCATTGCTGCTCAGACCGGGGCGCGACTCGTCTTGGACAGCGATGATGCGGCATGGTGACGGCACGCATTGCCAATCTCGCACCGGCCCAGAGATGTCACCGGGAGGAGTGATCATCTGCCCTGGCTTCGCGCAACTGCTGGTATGCCCGAGACGATGGTACGCACCATCTTACTCCGGATCACTCGTAGGTCACATTCCTTTGCCACGCGAACTGTATCGAGCGTTTGCACTGGCCTAATTCTGAGCACCCAAATACTATTCTAGGATTTCCTACGCCAACTATTTCGGGTTCGTCGTCGGCGGGCTGATCAAACCGCGAGTAGTTTGGGCCTCCGTAATTTGGCGTGTATCCAAGAGGCTGTTTTGGCCCGACTAATGGCTACTTGGCACACCAATCCACCTGAAGGCGAGGTGCCAGATCATCGGGGTTTGCATGGGCGACGCCTCGGAGACGACGTGATAAACGGCGCGGGCGATGTACGCACAACATACGGCCTGCTGGTACATCCTTATGTGTCGAACAGAGGGCAAAATAGCGCACTCGCCCCGGGTGTCTACGCTTTTTAGCTGATGAAATTATTATTAGTACATTACCATGTCAGTATGCGTGCTTTCTAGAAGAAATGGGGTTTAGAAAAAAAGTTTTTTTGTCTTTGTACCTTTATTTGGACACTTAAGGCGTTTAACCAAACTTTTTTTTTTGCTCGTCTTGCCATGGTTGTGTCGCATTATGTTTTTTTTTCTCTGTGTTTGTGTGTGTGTGTGTCCGCATCCTATATTCGTTTTGAGAAAGAGTGCGCCTTTACGAACCAGTGTTATACTATAACCATCCAGAATTGATAAGAAAATAATCATTGAGCCTCATACTACTCGCATATATAAAAATTTGCAAAAAGTATACTCAAATACTTTTACAGTGCTTTTTTGTTTCCTTTGCGACCGAACCCGATCGGATCCACCTGTAAACTGCAAAAAAAAAACCCCCAAGTGTATTATAATTCCTTCATTTTTTTGGTCTGCGACAGGAACAGAATTTCCACGGGAATTAGTTGGAAAGTAATACTTTTTCGTCCTAAGTTGTTCAAAATGCACTCTGCAGTGATGAGATATCATGCCTTCAAAGACAAGTCGGTTGGATTGATTAACCGCATCCAGCGAGCAGGGGCGCAAGCTATCGTGGGCACGTTCATGACCGTAGCCACAGCCATTGCCGAAGCCACATCGTGACCGCGCGGGAGCGTTGTTCAAGACGAGCGATCAAGATGTGGATTGATGCACACACACTGCAGGAACAAATCCGCTCAGCAGGGTGACCAAACGGATCAAAAGCTGCAGCCTTCGCAACGGCCGTCGCTACGGTCATGAACGTGCCCACGATAGCTTGCCCCCTGCACGCTGGAGCGGTTAATCGGTCCCATCAACTTGTCTTTGCAGGCATCCATTCGAAGCAAGTTCCACAACTGGCTGCGAACCTTCAGTTCTATGGCCGCTTCGAGGCCCTTTGACGCGGCCCTAGCGATGTGTTGTCTAAATTGAAGCCGGGCGTCCATGACCACGCCAAGGATCTTTGTGTGGTCCTTGGGCTGTACAGGCTGCCCTTTGGTCACGATGGGAGTTGTGCCGACCTTTCGTGCGTTGCGCGTAGAGTGTATGATTGCCGTTTTCTTCGCCTCAAACGTCGCTCCGCTCCGCATTTCCCATTTCGTGGCTTGTTCAACTATCGACTCGATGCCGTCAAGATCGCTTTGCGCTATTGGGCCGGTTACCCAGGCGGTGAAGTCATCAATGAATGCGATTGCTCCTCCGTTCGCATCCATTCGGCATTGCACCAGGCCCGCGTTGAGGAATAGGTATGCGACGGGAGACAAAGGGGAACCCTGCGGTAGGCCTGCTTGCGGCAGATCTTGCACATCGGAGTCATGTCCATTCGGTTGGATCGATCCTGTTCGATCGGAACAAAAGGCTTCAATCTACCCAACGATCTTCTCTGGCATCCCTCCTGCCCGCATCCTTCGAAGCAGTCGGTCCCTGAACACGCCGTTGTATGCACCTTTCATATCAAAGCTGACGAGACTCAACACCCGTCCTCCTCTACAAGCCGCATAAATTAGTTCTTGCAGCAACAGTAGCGCTTGTTCTGCAGACCATTGCTTGCGTCCTCCGAAGTGGTTGGTCGGAGGCAGGCCAAACGTCTCCACCGCATGCGAGATTCTTTCGGCAATGACGGATTCTAATGTCTTGCCCAGCGTGCACAGCAACGATGTCGGTCGCCAGGACCCTGCGACGCTGTAGCTTCTTTGCCGCCTTTCTTGAGCGGCAGTGAGCCCTATTGGATGGAAGCCACCGGTCGTAATAAACAATGAATGAGTGAGCCTGGAGACCGCCGCTGGGAGGTGTGGTGGAGTATCCTGACGGTGTCTGGAGATAGTTTCTGGCAATGGTCGCCGCGCAACCTTCGGCAAACACCGCTGCGCAGAACGGCCTAAAGATATATTGGAAGATGAGCAGAGGGAGGGTTAACAGGCCGTGAAGCATTGTTGTGCTGAAATTCCTCAGGAGATGCGCAAAGATCGTCTTCTTGCCTAGTCGCAGAGATCTCAACCTCAAGGAGCAAGCTTGGGCTTACGCTAGTACTCATGCACAACTCGCTGAGATGCTGCACGCAAGTAAAGAAGACCAAGTTGTAATTGACCTCCAAGATGCGCTGAGGACACACGACAAAGTATCAATGAAGAGATTTGCGGATTATGTAGTCATCATGGTGGTGGTTAAAAGAGCATTGGACGAGAAAGAGGCCCTGAAAGTTCTTCTGAATATGTGGGTGGTTTGCCTGATTCTGGACTGGCGGAGATTGCCACGGAAAACCACACGACATAACCATCAGGGTCGATTGACAGGGAACATCGCGACAGATATCGCTAGGACTTGAGAAGGACGAAAATCTTTAAGGAGATTGCAGCCGGGTGCTCCCTGGAGTAGGTTTTGCCCCGCGCGGCTTTCCTACTTTTTTACTTGAATGCGGGGTTATTTATGGCTTTTAACTATGTCTTGTTTTCTACTACTGTACCTAAGGTACAGTACCGCCATTCGTGCAAATGGAACAATTCGTGATTTAGTCCACATCATACCACATCACACTAAAACACAGTATCTTTAAACGCCTACAGTAAAAACCGAAATGGGTGTCGCGGGTCGCACCTACACAACAATTTTAGTGGGCAGCAGCTAAAAATAGCGTGTACCTGCTAAGTACCTTTTTTGCCCGCTCGTAACAGGGCTTAATGGCCGGTTGCTGCTTAATGCTCTACTAAATATCTACCAAGTCTTTCTTGCTCATAGTCCTGCGTTCTGTAAGGCAGAAAGCTTTTTGGCATGAAGCTGCGCCGGAATCGACTGTCTCGAAACACATTCCTCATCTGTCCGAAGGCGCCTTGGCAAACCAGCAAATTTATGCATCTCAGCCCTACTGTACCCGTATTTGGTGGCACTTGCCCCTGAAATGGTGCCCCTGAAATGGTGGGCGATCTCACCGGCGTTCCTAGATCTTTTCCCCGCGAATGTCTTAGTGTCCACACCGTTCAAAACTGCATGCTTTTTTAATTCGATTTTCGCGATTTTCCTTTTGTTTTTCTATCATTTTGACTGAAACATCATATGCTCACAACATTTTGGTCTGGAGAGTACACTTAGCCATGGAAGCCCGTAGAAGTCGTTGGAAGCTAGTGTAGAGGCCACGTGTCCACATTTGTCGCTGCTCCGCTCGCTCGCCCACGTACGCTACGCCCACCCTGGCGGCGTGCTTCGTTGCCACTTCTTTTACCGTTTGCCACTCGCTGTGCTAGACCAAATGGAAATGGAAGATCCTAATCTTGAGTTTTTGGACGAGTATGACCTTCGAACCCCCGGACGAGACAGAAGTCCTAGCGTAAACACCTCTGCCGAGGAGCCCAACCGAGCCGACACCGGAAAAACGAAGAGAAACCTCCCACTACTACGATTGATTAACTGGGAAGCCGACAGGCTGTACGATAGGCGTAATCCTATCTGTGTCCATTACGATTTTGTATGGAAGGTATCCCTCCGGGACAATATTAGACGCCGACCGATCACCGGAAACGATCAGCCCGATGACCTTGTCCTTGCACCAAGTGATTACTGGAAAGAAACATTCCAGGCACAACTGGAGAGTACTATATCAAATAATGAACGGCTTCCAGGACGAGAATACGCGTGTGATGAAACGATCGTCGTTATATCGGTCGAGAATACACGCGGCCGTGGCCTGAAAGACAAGGTATCAGGTTACAACATCAGATGGAATGCTGTTGATCAGCACATTGAACGCCTTGGCTGGTTGTTTCTGGCCTGCAAGAAGATAACGGTTTCCTTGGAGTTCATCTACCAGGAAGTTATCAGCGAGTCTGCCGCGCCCGCACGTTCTGGGCAGAAAAAAAGAAAAACTCAGAGCGAGGTTCAGAGGGAGAGGATGAAGGCTGAGTCAGGCCTATGGAATCGCGTTTACAAGCGTCATCGCTGTAGAGGCAGATATTGTAAGAAAGGGCCACATTGCGTGGTGGATCGTCACGGAAATCACCACAAGCTGCATTATAAAGATCTCGAGGCCATCAATGACTATTTCAAAGATAATATGAAAGAGGGGGAAGCATTCGCTGATGTTGACGTCGGCGTTGCAATCCCTAGCCACATCCTGGAACAGGTTCTGGGTAGATCTGATGACTCCCCGGGCGATCCTGTCGAAGAGCTCAACAAATACTTCACGTTCCTCCTGGCCGAAGTGCAGAGTGACAGGAGCAGGGCAGAACTAGAGGTTGGAATGAAGTTTGCAAGAGAGCAGTGCTTCGAGTTGAACTCCATGGAGGAGTACCCTCAAATGGTCGTCACTGCCATGGCAAGGGGAAACGTGAAGATTGGCAGCGCCATGCACTTGGTTGGTGGCATAAAGAGATACAAGAAAGCAACAAGCATCATGCGACGAAGAGATTAGTGTGTGAACAGATTGTCAATTTCTTTCTTATGTCAGTCGTTAATTACAATAATTGTAATGCTCTCCCGACAACCAACTACTTGTGCCGCCGTGTGCCATCGTGTGAGAATGAGAATGCGCCGCCCTCGGCTCTCTGCTCCGTGAGGTAAAACATGCCGAGAATGTTAGTACTCCTCCGGATATGTGATGGGAATTCCAGCATGGTGAAACAGCCGCTTAGCCAACTCATCATCATCTCCAACCACCTCGACACACCACTTCAAAAAGAAGCCGAAATCGTACTCCGCGGCCTGATGGTTCTCTCTATATGCCTTCTTGGTGAAGGTCTTGAGGTTGGAAAAATACTCCTCTATTGGATTAAAATCCGGAGAATATGGGGATAGCTCAACATACAGCACACCTGCCTCGTCGCACATTTTCTTGATTTTTGGCGAGCGATGGACTGATGCATTGTCCCTGATTATGACCGAATTTCGTCCAGGAAATGGTTCGCAAAAATGCAGAAGCTCGGTCATGAAGTCTTCGATCAAAAACTTGTCAGTTGGGCCCTGATATACTCGGTACATGAGTACGCCGGTCTGAACCGCCCTAGGCAACAAATTACACGCATATCCATACATACTTTACCTACTGTTGTGAGCATGTCGTAGCTGATGAATTTCTCGAGCTCATAACTGCATCTAACCGCGCTGGGTCGACAACCTCATCAAGCGTCAGAGGCCCGAAACCGTGTCCATAGTAGCAGCGATACTGGATATTTTGTGTTGTAGGGGGAAGTGATTATTTGAGATATGTAGCACTTATAATACAGTAGCTACGCAGTCTTTGCATGTTCTTTTGCATGCGTAGACTTTATGTCTACTGGTCTGATGGAGAGCTCAGCGTGCGATAACTGTATATCTATAGCTGATAACAAGACTTAGACCGCGAATGTGACAACACAACCCGCAAAATCTGCGGAATGTACATCTAGGTTCCCGCAGCCTCCCTCTCCTGACCTTGAGGCTTGCCATTACCGCAAGGGCCTGCGAAGTCCTTGGACAAGGAGAAGAAGTTCGAGGTCGTACGTATAGAAAATGTACTCAAATAGGATTGCCGAAGCTAGATGTTATGTCAGGGAGCAAAAGACTTTACACAATGTCGACTTTAACAGTGAGTGCTACAGGACCAGGATCGATCGGCGCCACGATGTTCAAATCTTCCATACCTTTTACATAGGCATTTTCACCGGCCCCACCGGGAAAGATGGTAGAACATGTGTTTTGTGAGCCACCACAGACACTTAGTCCGGGAATGTCCAGACCGTGTTTAGCGGCAACCAAGCATGAGGCGTCGAAACCGGAGTGCTTCTGGTTCAATTCATTACCAAAGTCGGCCTCTACCCAAGTTGATGCAAATTCACCAAATGGGGTCAAAGGAATAGAGCCAGCATGACAAGCACAGCCGATCTGCGAATTTTCATCAAATGCGACGAGTTGCTGACCACTGGCGGCCAAGCTGAAAGTGATAGCCTCGTTGCCAGCAAAGAAACCATTGATACCGCCATCAGGACCGATCTTATTCCAGCATTTACATTGCTGAACTGTATAACCAGAATTGATGAACTCGATGGTATACTTATATAGAGATGCAATATTTGCTGGAATCTGCATCATATTGCAACCGTAGTGCTCTTCTGTGCCCGTGTTTCCGACGTAGGCAACTTGGGCGGAGGTGGCGCGCTTTTGGCCGCCACAGAATGGGATATACATGCTCGACCTTGCAAGAGGGCCGCGCATAGGAGAGGTGGAGCCATTGGAGGCATCGATGGACTGTTCAACATGGACGGAGCCTTGGCTGGCAAGACTACCAGCTCCGCCAAGCAGCAGAATCAGGGCGCGGGATTTCATTGCAGAATTAGCAGTTTACGTTGTTGATGGTCTCATTCGCATAGCTTATAAACTGAGGCACCTATGCATATTTCCAAGTGCTTCGAGATTGCGATGAATCTATTTGAGACCTTCTCGTTTTTGGCCCAGCATGCTCAGGCCAATGAAAGGCACCAAGGGCAAGGCGGACAAGCCGGCCGTCTGAGCTCGTCAACATGCAAGTCTCTGAATGACCTTCGAGGAGCTACAGTACAACCATTTCGGGCTTCAGTTCCTGCTCTATTAAGACATACGTTTATTAGTCCGTGCCACAGATCCAACACCGCACCAGGAAAAGAAGCTCGGGCAAGTCCGTAACAATTAGTTGTGACTCTGAAATGGCTTTTCCTCTTTTAGCTCAAAGGCTGCTACAGTATGTAGCGTATCTTTGTTCATCCTCTGAATTCAATTTTGACACTCATATACCTCCTGAGCTGGTCAGCGGCTGCTCATAGCCGGCAACAACGCTGGCAAGAACATCGGCAACAATTACGGTAGGTACGTAATGTCACCCTGTCGGAACGGAACGAACGGGTACAGGGTAGTTCAGGTTCAGCGTACACTAATTGGATGAAAGAAAACCGGTTATGTGGGCCGCTAAATTGGGAATTCTCCCCAATCAAGTTGTGGACGTCGGTCAGCGCCTTAAGCAACAAAAGAAACGAGTTTCTTTCTTGTTTCGCGCGAGTCGAGCTCTCGGTCCCGGGGTAGACCCACCGGCTTCAAGACACTAGGCCAGTAGCCATAAAAAGAGGCAGCCCTCCAGATGTTTCAACGCAATTGGCGTTGCGTTGAAATCTTGTCAAGACAAAGAAGACGACATGTATTTTCCGTCCGCAACTTTCCTCTTGGCCGTGTTCATGGCGTCATCGAGCGTTGCATGGGCAAGGACCCCAACCAAGACGCCGAGTGCAGCCGCCGCCAGCGCCACCGCCGCCGCCACGTCGAGCGTGGAAGCGATGCTGATCCATCCAGAGTGCTACACCTCTGGTCCACTACTGAGAGTCGGTGATGGAGGCGGCGGTAGCGAAGATGCGCAGATTCGTCACTTTTGCGCGTCTAACGGGGACAAGGCGCTGGGAGTATCGCAGACGCATGGTCTCCTCGAGAGCAAGCCTGGCGACGGCCGCCTACGCCTACGTATTCACCTCGACGGTGTTCACCGTGGCGACAATACCTCGTCTCCCTGGGCCGGATACTACGTCGGCGGCGCAGGCGACGGCGACGTGCAGGTCGAGTATTGCGTCGCGGCCTTTGCGGCGGTCATTGTCAGCTGCACAGGCCGAAACAATACCGGTGGCTCGGGCGTGGACGCCCGCGACCTGAAGGGCGGGTCGGCCGTGCGCAAGTACTACGTGAACGCGTGGGGTGCTTGAGCCTTGTCCGTACCGTCTGTTCCGTGATTCTGTTTTGCAGACGTGCGCACGCGCCGACGGAGCTTGTGTTTTTCGATGGCCACTGAAGTCACCGGTCAGGCGGGGAAGACGGAGGAAATTATAGAGCATTTGGAAAGGCGTGTTGCCGGTAGTAGACTACACCTGTCACTCGCCCGCCTTGATACTGAGAAGACCTGGCCTGCTGCTATGTTTTCGATACTAGTCAAAGTTTTGATTTGGGGGGAAAGGAATCAGAAAATTTTTACTCTTCAGAAAACGTATTTTTTCAAAGATTGCTCTGTAGAAAAGAACTACATCCCAAAGTGAAGGCCGGGCTAGCTTCTGGGCTTAGTCGCAAACGTTAGACATGCCACAGTCGATTGAATGATGCGAGGGAGAGAACAGGACAAAGAATAAAATGTAGGTATCTGGAACTGCATATTTCTACCCAGATGGTCAGGCAGCAGTTCATGCTATATGCAACAATCAGAGAGCCCAGAGTATCTCTCGCTGGAGGAGTTCAAACCCTTGGCAGAGCGACTACGGCAAGACTCGTGTAGAGAAGCTGTAGGGATGACTATCCGTTAGCAAGAGCGTGAAGTGTGTAGCACGATACAAAGAGCCCCAAGAGCATTCAACAGCAGCGTCTATGCAGCGTCCATGAATGCGTCCTCCCGGACATATGTCGCCGTCCTGGCGCTGGAGGCGAGCCAGCCTCGGAGGGCGGTGACGCTCCACACGAGATGAAGACATACGAGCTGGATCATGAAAAGTGCCTGGCCCTTTCCCACAACAGAGAACATGATGGCTGGTCCAGGCCATGGCAAATTGTAGCAGTGGAAACGGTGCGTCCTTCCGCCCCCGTAGTCCCCTGGTCGTTATGTAGCGTTACTTTTCCACAAACAGCCTTCATTGCCTGCCTTCCTGTGCCGTTCCTCGTGACTGGCTCAGTTTTCTCCACCACAGATACAACACGTCCCACCACATCCCACCACATCCCACCACATCCCACCACACCCCGTCACACCCTGTCACGCCTCGTCATACCACAGCCATCACACACATCACACCATACCCTTCACGCCCCTCTCCTGGGACGTCGAAGGGGCATGCTCCGTGCCGATGAAGAAAGGAATGGCCAGCCTGGTCAGATCCCTGCACATGTATGGTGTAAACACCATCTCCTCTCGATCCTTTGCTGGCCAGGTAGGCGGACGGACCTGAACTGCGATCTGGCTCTTGTTGAAAGAAGGCCTAAGGACCTGTTGTTTAGCGTGATGGCCTGTGAACACCCACTAATAGGCGCCCGTTTCTAGCTGTTACAGCGCACGCTCAATTTGAAAGATAGAGTGAGCGCGATATGCCTGTCTAGTTATCATTTCCGGTACCGTAAATCAACTTTCGATTTTCGGTAGATTGGAGCATCAATCATTGGCAAGCCTTCATAGAAGATCATCCAACCTAGGTAGGACGATAGCTGTGACTACAGTTAGCTCTTTGAGTCTTACCTACGCTCCAGATATGTACGAGCTGGCTGCATGAAATACTAACTGACACGACTTTAATAGGGACATGGATGACGCAAGTCTTTTTGCACTACCCTGCAGGGAAAAGTTGACTCGGAGCGCATCGGTATGCTGGGTATATGCGCATCAGGCGGCTACGCCTCTTATGCTGCGCAATCTGATACTCGCATCAAAGCCCTTGGCACCGTCAGTGCTGCGTATTACGGCACTAAGCGTGGCAACCACCCGAGATCAGACCAACGTGTCCCCTTGTCAAGCTACGACCTAATGATTGGTTACGACTCCTTCAGCTTCCAGCATCTGATCTCCCCTCGACCGCTGCTTATGATCGCTGGTTCGGATGCGGAGACGCTACATTACAGCAAGTCTGCCGTGGAGGGTGCGAAGGAGCCGAAGGGGCTGTTTGTCGTTGATGGAAAGAATCATTTTGAACTTTACGACGATTTGGACAAGTCAGCGCCAAAGTTGGTCGAGTTTTACACGGCGGCGCTCACAAAGTGAAAGCATAGCTACACTTAGCTTAAACAATTAGCAGAACTATACAGAGCTGGCTCAAGTACCATCCCTAGAAAGATGATGCTGACAAGCTGAGGATCGTACAGCAGGTAGCTCAACCTCCGCGGAATTTTACCATTCTCTACGGTTTTTGGCATCGTATTTTCGACCTTGAGATGCCTAAATGCTGGGAGAAATTCAAATTTAACCTGAGAAATCATCAAGTGTGTCGAGAAAAATCTTTTATTATAGCTTCAATCTGACTCTGATCTGCTATATTTAGTGGCGGCGCCATTGTTATTTTTCCTTTTCCTTCTTTTGTTTTTATAAAAAAAAAAACCCGTGGCTATTTCTAAGATGGTAGATCAAAGGGCAAAGACGGCGACTGTGGCAGTCGTACTGTGAGCTGCAGCTTCCGGGTGTCGTTCTTTCGTGACTGTTAGTGATTGTTAGTGCAAGTAGTGGGGAGGTACTGAGCAGTCCACCAGCCAAAAATAGCGCTTGCCCTTCCCCAAATACACCCGCGACACCCATTTCGGGTTTTACTGTATATAATACTAGATAACAAGGACACCGAAATAAGCTGCGACATGTGCATAGCTGTGAGCAACTCAGCACGAAATGACGTGGTGGGAGGTGGCGGAGCGATCGAGGTTACGGCCAACGGCGACGGCGAGGCACGACGCGGCACCTTTTCGCTCACAGTGGGATGGAGCGCCGAACAAAATCCATACTCAGGAGAATTGGCAACATTGGCACACGCATTAACCGGCATGCCTGATGTCAGGCACCGCCGTGTGGCACTTCTAACCACTAACCAGGCAGTCGCCCTTACTCTTCGCACCCCCCGACAACACTCCGGTCAGGAACATGTCCGCTCTATCTACAATAGCATCAAACGGCTATGGAAAAACGGAAATGACATATTGGTAGTTTGGATTCCTAGCTCCAGCCAAGACAAGACCCTACTGTTGGCCAAGCGGGAGGCAAGGCAAGCGACTAAGCAGGGCTCCATTCCCAGTCGCCAGGCCTCTATTATGAAATCCACTACCCTCAACCTCGAGAGAAAGAGAATCGAGACTCAGAGGAGTTTGCCGGATCGGGTAGGCAACCACACCAAGAAGGTGGATGCAGCCCTCCCAGGTGCGCACACTCGACAGCTATATGACAACCGACCATGGACGGAGCGTAGTGCGTTATCGCAGCTGAGGACAGACATGTCAAGACTGAACAACTCGCTGTACAGAATCAAGGCAGTATCGTCAATGCTGTGTGAATGTGGCCGTGAACGGGAAACGGTGGCACATTTCCTCTTCCGATGCCCAAGATGGGAAGCTCACAGAAAAAAAATGTATCAGTGCACTGAAACTCAGAGAGGAAACATTTCATTCTTTTTAGGAGGAAAGGGACTGTCAGATGGACCAGATTGGAAACCGAATATGAAGGCAGTGCAAGCGGCGATCCGCTTTGCACTGGCCACGCGACGTCTTGAGAACAAACACCACGCACAGATTGCAACACTAACCAAGCACTAACCCACGCCTAACCTATAGCCCGCCTGTTCAATCTCGTGCCTGATGCAGCAGACACCGCTTTAGCTGCCGAAAATAGGATACTAAACACTTGGGGAAGAAGTCCTCAGGCAAGTCCGCTCAGAAAATACCGCTCACGAGAAATCGCGACAGTAAAGGCAATAGCTATGAGGAGCAGACATTTCATGTCATGACTCATGGGCTTTTTGAGTAACAGCTTAGCTTCAGACTGGATACATAGCATAGGCTTATAGTTGCCCTCTTGGACTTTTTCACCGGGCGTAATAAACTGAATGAATGAATGAATGAATGAATACTAGATAGTTATTTTCAACCATTTGTGTATGCTTCCCTTTACGTGTTCTACTATTTTCTATTTTATGTGGTGACTTGGGTACCTCTTCTTTGTGCAGGGATTACTACCTTTGTACAAAGACCGTGTACGGATACAAAACTTTCGTCAGACACTTCGTAAGCAAGCAGTGGCTCTCGCAACAACTCCATGACGCGATCCTCCTCCGATCGCAGTAGCCGCGCGTCAATTGGAAGAGCACTGTTTCTTCTCAGTTGGTAGTTTTTGCTGGGAGCGGCTTCCGTCAGCGAAGAGCTGCTTGCGCTGTTCAACGAGTGTGCAAGGGGCGGCTCGCCGGAGTCCAGGGTGGCGAGAAACTGCCAGGTTGGGCAACATTTCCGACAACTCGTGGGGCAATTCAAATGAATCTACGCATCTTGTCAAACATCATCGTAAGTTAGGCACCAGTCGCAGCAGTGATCTTGAGCAGGTTCATCTCCAATTGCCCACACACCCGACGGGTTGGGACATTGTACGTAGACACGAACTTCCTTTCCGAGGTCGAGTTTGTGTGAGCGTTCACACCGGTAGAACTAGAAATGCCGTGGTGCACACGCGCGCCGCGGGCGCGCAAGGTACAAGGTGGCAAAGCCAAAGAGGATTTGGACATGGTCCTGGTAGATAGGGGTGTAAGGGACACGGGGTGTAGAGTCGCGGCGCCGGACATATGATCCAAGCTGCAAGTCGTGACTTCTGTCACAGGGGTGCGGACTCTGGGAGGCGACGTTGGCAGGCGTGCAAGGATGCCACGGGGACGAGACTTGGGACGGTGAAAAGTACTGGTACTGTCCTGCTGGCCTTGCCAGACCTTGGCAAAATGACTGACATGGCTGCCTGGCAGGCAACAGGGGCAGGAGGGCCGGGTTCACCAGCTTCGAGAGCAGATGTGCCTCCCACACACCTCTGTCTCGTCTCAGAAGCGAATTGTAATCGATTGCAGACCCAGCAACGCTGTCATCGAGTGAGGCGGCACCAGCATCATGGTTGTCAAGACGAGCTTGTTCTGCGGGCCACCGGCCGTTGGCGTGCCTGCGTCGTGGCCGACGAGACGTCGGTGCGATCTATTTCGTGTCGGACCAAGAACGGAGAGAAAAGCTAGAAATACTGTCAGTAAGAACATTGAGAACTCTGACTAGTTGACGCATTGTGCATGTGACTCCGAGACGTTCAGGGAGTTGTTTGCCTTGACGTACTTCGGGACTGACCGCTGGACCCACTGCTGTCCTTGCGTTCTACGTGGTGGCGGTGGGTAACACTTGGCTTGCTGCTGTGGCTAGGCTAGTTATCCCTAACGTGGCTGTACGGTGCTCGTTACGAGGTTGCAACACACGTGCAAAAGGGTCAAAAAGGAAGTGAGAAAGCATTGTAAGACGACCGGCGATCTCCCAATCGTCGAACAGACGGGCAAGTTGCAAGGGGCAAGCGCTTTATTCGACGTCTGCAGAGACTGTTGGCGTCCAGCCATCTGCCACCTCTGGAGGCCAACCGTGACAGGCTTCGGCTAGTCCAGAAAACCAGCATTCTCTCCGCTCCTATTCAGCATGTAACTATACTTCTTGGGGTTGTCAAGAATATAAGGCGGTACGTCCGTGTTGTCCGCAATCTGCTCATAGTATTCGCCAGGCCGTTCCCACATGTCTTTTCCGGTCCTTACGTGAGCTCTTATCCAGTCTTGATCCAGGTACTGGGGCGAGTTGTGCTCGGTATGAGAGTACGACTTCATTTTGACTCGAAACTCTTCAATCGTGCCGAAACAGGAAGAGCAGTGCCACGAGGCGTTCCACATGTCGGCTTGATCGGCTGCCTTCAGGCCCTGGCTGGCTCTCAAGTCGTGCGGTAGAACTGTATTCTCTCCTTCGTAGAATGTAGCTTTCGGGCCGTACCATTCCACACCTCTGTGAAGGAACTGAAAGCTGTAGTAGTAGAAACGACTCCGTAATGTGACTTGACGAGGAAACTGGCAATGGCGGAGGACTTCCAGCGTCATGGGCTTGGGTACTTCATCCACATCCGTTACAACGAGCACGTCTTGTTGCTGCGGCTTCTGTTGGCCAGCCAGTTTCTGTAAAGCCTGGTTCAGCAACGCGTTCCGGGTGTAGATTTCTGTTTCCCACGCATCTGCTGCTGTAAAGGTAGAAGGGTATGTAACCTCGTGATACACCATTTTTGCGTGAAATCGACTGAATTTTGGCCAGCTTTCTTTCACAAGGAGACCCTTTTGCAGGCCAGTGAAAGTCCTGCTAGCTTCCACAATGATGAAATAGTCGACCACGGGATAGAGAGTGGCGAGTCGGATCTCTAACCAGTCGATTTCTGTGTTGATCAGGAACATGTCGTAGACCTTTCGAACCGTAGTTGTCTGTCTTGGAAATTCCGGCCACCCATGGTGGTTGCACAGCGCCGTGAAGTTTTGCGTTGTCAATCCACCAATGCTTCGCGCTTGCCGAGAGACCAAGTGCAGGATGGAACACATCAAGCAGATACAGGAGATTGCGAATATGGACATTGATAGCTGCTTTCGACATCTCCGACTGAAGAAGCTCATGTTTACTGTGTGGATGTGAGTGTTTTCGGGAGCAGCGCCAGGTTCCTGCCTTGGCGTACACCGTTTTATAAAGAAAGGGGCGACACCAGATCCTGCAATACAGTGCTGTCGTTTCCGAAATTGTGCCAACTCCGAGGCCGCCTTCCTTGCGGTGATTTGCCGTCGGCAAGTAAGGAAATCCTTGGCCCGAGGTCCGCTCAACCTGCCGTACTCAGGACTCGTCGCGATCAGAGCGGTCAAAATCCCACGTAGTTTCTTGAAAGCCATTCGGTCACATGATAAGCACTCTACAGTACTGCACATCCCGACGTTGGTCAGCAGAATGAGCCGAGATGCTCATGGCAATAGAAGGGATCAGTCACTCCCTGAAGCTGGTAGTTCCGCCGGTGGTGCTGCCTACATACACTACGTCCTTGTGCAGTATTGTATCCAACCCTATATAACACATATTCATCGGAACTATCTCCATAAGTACAAGCGGATTCCTCTGCTAGTTTGTATTGATATTGACCAGCTGGCTTGAAGGCCATTCCCAGGTCTTCAGCGTCCTATCTACGGCTGAAATGGCGCTAGTTTTCTTCTTTTCTATACAGCACTACATTCTGTTTTTGATCGGACACATCCGCATCCTCTGGGAGCTCCATGTTGAGTACGCTAGAGAGACAGCAGCTGTGAGATGGTAGGGGTCTAGTCCAGTCTGCGTCCTTGTGGTCGCCGTGTCGGTAGCATGGCAGATATTTCCACAGCGAGTCTGGAAAGCAGTTAGAAGCAAATTCAATGGAAATTATATTATGACATTACCTTTATGGTAGTGGTCTATCAAGTTCGGCCATCCCCTCCAGACATCACGCTCCGGCCATTGCCCTCTCTCATTTTTCATTCTTCTCTGGCCTTTATTCCAACTCAGTATGGCCTTGAACCGTTCAGTCGTCAGCTACAGACACCAATAGCCTGCCACTGCCGTCAGAAATGTGTCCCTCGTGCCGGCGAGGTCATCATCATCAGCACGATGCGGCCGTAATACCCATGGGATGATCGGTTCTAGGTAATTGAGTAGTACTTGGAAATGAACGAGCTTGTCGCGAGCTGTATTTGCTCCTGATCTGCGGGGGAACACAGGCCTAGCCGCCGACCTCCTTGAGTTGTCACCTGATCAGGCTGCACGGTGCAGGCTGTCAACCTCTTCCCCGCTCCTGAGGCGGGTATATATACCGCACATCTCAGCATCACCTGAGTGTCTCCTATCCACCGTATTGCTCCGTGAAGTGATACAGCGGTATTGCGCTCATGTACCTAGCTTGCCTATTAAACCGGTGTCGTATTGGCAGACAACCTTAGCTCCGAACTGCGGCGCAACTGCTCTATTCCTCCTTGCCTTTACTTTTCAATCCTCGAAGTCAGCACGTCTCCCAACAAACATATCAAGCACTGTACATCATGTGCGAAAAATTGATCGCACCCCGCAAGTACAAGTCGTGCTCCTGCCCCCTTCCCGATTCCATCGTCTGGAACGAAGCATCTTGCCCTCGCTTCCGCCAAACAGGCGTCAGGTGCTCAGGCTCCGACGTAATCGAGAAGCATATGGGTTCGACCACATCAAGGGCTGCGTGCGCGAACCATGGAGATGAAGGATACTCCGCTCAGTGAGAGTGTTTGGACTGAATGTTGGGGTGGGGTTTGTTGGGCGATCTTTCAATGTATACTAACCTATGTATGTATGTATGTGCCTATGTACATATTCACGAAGGTAGTTAGTCCCTAGTTATCCAGCGTGGCCTCAAATGCAACCCAAGAGCAGAGAGTGGGCGCAGCATTCAGGATCGGGGGAATAGAAGTCTTGCCGCTACCCACAGGGAATGGAAAGTAGTCGTCATTTTATGAATACAGCATAGAGGATTTGGAGAAAAGAAAACTTACTATTGCCTACAGTATTACATGGCTGCTTTTCACTAAGCACGTCCCGTACCTAGTGGTGTAATCAACACGATTTCTAAACTGCGTCTCTGCGAAGCTTCTCGATTTTTGCTCTCCGTTTGATCGCTCGTCCTATTCTTCTTGGTCGTTTTTTTGGTAGCGTCGCAAAGCAGGACTTGTATGTTGACTGAATCAACATCACTCGACCTGCACTGCGCCATTTCTTTCACCTTAGAGCACCAGAGGTTCTTCCACCCGCCGCGCCTCCATGCTCAGGTTTCGCCTGCAGACTACTGACGCTGCCGGTAGCATAGCCAGCATCGAGAGTACGTAGCTACACCTCGACAGTGCCTATGACAGATCCCTTCAGGGCTACTGCATCTATGGAGGCAACAGGTAGCGTAAAGGCGCCCACCCTTTGGATAATGTTGAACCTCAAACTTTATTCCCCGGGTGGAAATTTGATCTAATGACACGCAACGAGAAATTGCTGGTGAGTCGCATGAGCTAGCCGAGGAATACTATGAACTACTCTCCGCACTATACCTATTCAAAGCTTGCACCACAGCTTGAGCAGTAGTAAGCCTACCGTGCCAACAGTCATCTATAATACTACCGTATTGGAGGGAGCCCGTCTCGGGAAACTCAGCTGCTTGGAAGCGACGTTCAACCTCAATATCTACTAGATCACTGTAGGGCTCATTGCCAGTCATAATCGAATACAGTACCGATCCAAGAGCGAAAAGGTCGTCAGCCTTGGTAGGTACATAGCCCCTCCTCCAAGGTCCCGCCTGATACCTCGATCCTGGAGCGCCTGTTTCTACAGGACCCCCAGGAAAGATGCTCCCAGCAAAATCGCAGATACGAAGATCCAAGCCGTCATTCAAAAGAAAGTTGCGGGGGGCGACGTCGGCGTGGATAACTTGTTTGTCGTGAAGGCTCGCCAGCGCTCGAGCTGCCTGGATCGCCCACTTTCCACGAGTTTCGAGGTCCACACCGCTCGCGGCGTCATTGTCCCTGAAGTATGTAGCCAGATCGCCGTTGGACTGATGTTCAATGGTCAGAGTGCAGGACTGGGCATCCCAGCCCAGGAATTTGGGGATTGTCGGCATGTCATTCCCGTCGCCACTGCTCAGGCGTTGATAGACCTCGGCTTCGCGAGCCACGGCCTCGCGGTTCATGCGTTCTTCGGCCGGGTTGAGGGGGTTTTGCAGAGGCGTCTTCACAATCGCATCGCCCGAGGGCAGTCGTTCTACCATCGCAGTGGTTCCAAAGCCGATCAAGTCTCCCTTGCGGAGGTAGTGGACCTGCCCAGCATGCTCCTTTGTGGCGGGTATCTGGAATCTGGCATCGGGCAAGTTAGGGTAGCGTTCTCGTTCCCATTCACCGTAAACGGGAATGTACTCGAGAGAGGGAGGCGGGCGGGTTGGATGCCGCTGGTACAGAAGGTACGTTAGTAGGATGCTATTAGCCGCTACGAATAGCTGTTCTGCGGTATGCCAACCTTGATGTCGCCTTGTTGCTCAATATCATCGGTGCTGGAGGCTTTGGGACGAAGCAGGCGCAAGACTAGCAACGATGCGACGTTTGCCCAATGTCCCAGCACAGCAAATATATTCTCAAATATTTGCGTAAAGATGAACATGTCGCATTTGAAATGAAGCGAAGCGTGCCTTTACGTTGGGAAGGGGCAAGGGGGGGAACCCTCGAGTTCAATAAGCAGGTTGTCACGATTCGTGATCGGCGCGTCGTTGTTCCGATACTGGAATTACGGATGTGGTTAATAAGGGGCGAGCCGCGACGCGACTCACTCACTATTAATACCAGGTAAACTACCCTAGACCGGGAAACGGTTCTGCTGACCACACCAACCAGGACGACGCGAAATGACTATTAAAGTCCCCAATTCCAGCGCAGCGTCCCTTGTTTGCCGACTTTTGATTGAGAAACTTTTCCGCTGGTGCATTCTGCAAAGAGACTTCATCTTACACGGCCAGTTGCCTCGTGACGTTGGCAAGCACAAGTATATGTTGTGCTTTCTCAATGGAGCCTTATACCAACAACCAGGGTAGCATCGTGCTGCTAATCGACATACTGGATAGGGCTAGAGGGCCTGGCCATGGGAGGGAATTGAGGCCATGTAAGAAAAGCGTCTGTTCATTTGCAAGCCGTGCATCAATCGCAAGTCTAATCAATAGCCAAGCAGTTCCTACATGCCCGTCCTTAGCCTTACCAACGCACATAGTAGGGCTTCCTCTTGACCTTACGTAGACAGTGGACGTACCATCATTGTAGACAGGCCCGAGGCTGATCAAACCCTCGCGATGTTTAATGATACAGTAGTATGAGGCAGGATAGTGGCGGTAGCGTGATGGTGGTTGGCATGGAGTTCGAGTTCCGCTCGTTCTGTCGCCACGACGGCGCCATCTACCCGCTGCGAATCATGACCCTTTAGTGCAACGGCAACTGTAACGGCGAACATGGGCGCCCGTGTTGTATTGGTGATCGAGCAACAAAAAGTCTGCGAAGCACAGAAAAATCGCCACAACGCTCAATACCAATCAATTGACGGTCATATTATTCTACATGGCTGGTCTATCATCGATTTGGTCCAGGTCGCCGTCTCATCGGCAGTCATGCAGCACATCCTGAGGGGCCGACCCCAGGCTGGGTGCAGCGGATCCGCCTCCAAAGGCCTGTCTGTCTTATGAGCAAATGGTGTCAGGAAACTTCAGACCAGGCAAGACCCTTTGCTCTCAGCAGCCTGTTGAGGCGTATGTTCTCTTCCAAAATGATGTCACTAACTTTGGCGATGTGAAACGTGCCGTAGGGCTCTCAGGCGTCATCACAATCAGCGCGCTTTTGCCGGTCTGGTAAATTGCTCCCCAGACCATTATACAAATACCAGCTTTAACATGAGCATGTTTATTAATATTTTCAGGAAGATATCGCTCCCATGAATGACACCATACCCATTGTCGAAGGTTCGTAGCATAATTCTGAACAGTGCACTCATCCGAAAAGATGACCTACTTCAGGTCAGAGATCCGCCAAAGTTGCCTTGAATGCAGCTTGATAATCTTGCTGATCGTCTGTTGCGAGGTGCCGAAATCCTGTGCAATCGAGCCCTGGCTTCGCCCGGGCGCGTTGACCGCAATCATCGCGGCGCGTGCATCAGAGGAAGGTTCCGACCTCTTCGTCAATTTGCCGATAGAATGGTACCAAAATTTCGCTTTTCCGGCGTGGATTGCATTTTGAAGAATAATTACAAGAGAGTGTGTGTTTGGAAGAGTGATGTGATGGCGGAAGGCGGCGCGCGACGCGTCTCACAACTAAGTTTTTGTGGACTGTACTTAGTAGTATTGGCAGTCAAAAACAGCAGTTCACTCCCCCACCTTACTACTAAAATCACCCGCGACACCCATTTCGATTTTTACGGTACAACACGAGGGTGTGCCCCTCACATGGTGAATAAGTATTGATAGAGCAAAGGAGAAGTTTTGGGCAGCATTGAAGTATCGGTCAACAGGGACAACATTCGCCAATGTTCTGGCCAGATGAGCTTAAGTCCTGATTCAGAAAAAGGGTTGCCAATGAAGCTCATTTTCACAGTACGGGACTGCCCGGGCAGCTCTAGAGGTCTCCTTTCGCTTGACCTCAGCGCAGCAGACGTCCCCACCACCACCATAAGTATGGAGGCTGTCCTCGGTTTTGGGTGGTAGAAAGCGGAGGACAGTGGGCATAATTGCCTTTTGCTATGGCGCACTACCAAATCCCGCGGCACTTACTACGCGATAGTAACAAAAGACCATAGCGGTCGCGGGAATCCTTCTCGAAAACAATACAGTAGCAATCTCAAAATGCTAGTTGCCCTCAGCAAATCTGTTTGTGACACTGGACGGCACGTGCAGCCGAAATGAGAAATTCTGGATTTCATGCAAGCAGCGGCCACGATAGGCCTAAAATCCAGTCTGAAATGTGATCTACTATTGGAAAGTACTACTGTACAATTCGACGTTTGAGTTCATTTTCGAAAGCACAAGGCAATTTTTGGTCACAAAAACAGGTATATTCAAGGTCGCGTAGACCAGGCGCTGGGGTGTCAGATGAGCGAATGGGGCTAAGTGACAGCACCGTCACTATCGCGGAGTCTGTCATTGTAAACACGTGGCTGAGCATCCGCGGGCTCGCATCAAATTTCATAAACTGTCAAGAGAATGATAAACTTCATGTGCTGTATTCATGCCACTATGATCTTGCAGCCCGTGGAGCCTTGGGACCAGCCTATGAGGCGGTTGGCAATGTCGCTGGCGTAGCAGTGCGTGGAGCCGCCCTCCTCGAGCAGGCCGCTTGCGTCGATGGAGCCCGAATTGTACATGCGTGCGGCCTTGTAGTAACGCGAAACGCCACTGCCACCAACTTTGCCCAATATTTGCGCTAGGCCGTCACCGGAAGGGGTACCGGTGACGCCGTCTGCAATCATGCCTTGAATAATATCTCTGGGACAGCGCTCTTTCTTGTAGCAAGAGTGGGTGCCGTCATGCGACTGCATGATTCCAGGGTTACTAACGCTACCGATGGTGGTAGGAGCGCGCACGCAGCATCCTGACTCCTGCAAGGCAACGGCAAGAATAAAGCGCTCGTCCACGCCAGACGACTCGGCGACATTCTTGATAGCAGATTTGACGTCCGCGCTCTCCGAGGCGGAGTTCGTCTGTCCAGCAGGGCATGATTGAAAAATGACTTTTTTCAGATTGGTCGCCCACATAGTATCGAAGCTTACCCACTGCGCAAGCTCTGGCCAGCCAGAGGACGGCTCGCCGTTGCCAAAAAATGTCTTAATATAATCCCCGCTCTCAGCGTCTCCGGAGCCCTGTTCAGGCTGGGAAGAGGTAGAACTGGGAGCAGCCATGTCCGTGCTGGAGGGCGGCTGCGAATTCGTAACGCCTGCATCGACGGGGCCGTTCCCGGAAATGCCGACTGAACTCGCAGAATCAAACGTGGTAGTGGGCACGTCGGAGGGTTGCGACGCGGACAGCGACGACGTCTCTTGGCTATTCCGCGAAGGCGCATTCGGCCCAGGATTTTGCTGAGATGATGGAAGAGCCGATGCCTCGGTATCAGAGTTGGTGGTGAAGATAATACTGCATTCAGTACCAGAACAGACACAGCTGGTGCCCCGCGCAGTATTCATGAAGCTCACAGTGTTGTCAATATCGCAGAGGCCATACTGGCTCTCACCATGGCAAACCAGTTTGCCCGGTTTACAGCCAGGGAGTTGTACGCGTGTGGAAGATGAACAGATGGTACTGAGCTGGCCTAGAAAAACAACAGCAAGGCCCGTCTTCATTGTACAATTCTATGGTGGAAGGCTTGCCTGGTGAAGTCAAGTCGACATCGGCTTGCATGGCCTCCTTTTAAAAGAGGAGCTTGAAGCGGAAATAGAATAGATCTTTCGTTAGAAGGGGTCATGCCAGTCCGCCTGACCGCAACTGTTCATGACTTTTACCACTGCATACGTCGATGCGCTATATCAGGTCAAAAAGGTGAGTTATCGGCGCCTACCGTAAAAATCGAAATCGGTGTCGCAAGTGAACACCTACATAACAAATCTAATGGGGCGAAGCCAAAATTAGATTGTATCTGCTCAGTACCTTCTTGTCTGCTCTTAATAGGACTTACCGTAAAAACCATTATGGGTGTCGCTAGTGCTTTTAGTTAATTTTAGTTGCCTCCCGGGGGAAATCAGAACCGCTCTTTCTGGCTATCTAGGCAGCAGCCAAAAATACCCTCGACTAAAATTACCATGTTAGAAACCCGCGACACCCGTAACTGTTTTTACGGTACAGGAAAGTCTAGGTTCAGCGTCCGTAAATTGATTATACTAAATTTTGATTAGCCCTGATTCCACTGATATGGGCTAACAGCAGCTGCTCCACCTGCCTAATACGGAAATTCTTTTTAAGCAGCGATTTATGGATGCTGAAGCTGAACAGGGCTGGACCGTAAAAACCGTTATGGGTGTCGCTTGTGCTTAGTTAATTTTAGTTACCTGGCGGGTTAAATCTCAGAACCACGATTTTTGGCTCTCTAGGCAGCAACCAAAATACACCCAGCTAAATTTATTATGTTAAACCCGCGACACCCATAACGGTTTTTACGGTAACCACAACGCTAACGCTGAGCTCGTTATGCATCCCAGCCCCGGTGTACCCACATTTGGTGGGAATTACCCCTGGATTTGTGGCTCCTCACAGGCGCCTAGCGGTTTCTATGTATAGGGCTTGTCCAGCTTTTATTCATTCACGGAGACCTCGTCATTAAGCGAATGTTTGGGGACTTCGGAAAGTATAAATTTTTTTTTTTTTTTTTTTTTTTTTGAAGCCGTCTTAGACTTTCCGTTTTGTCAGTACGCCCTTGCCTGCCAGCATATTCATGCATCTCAGCCCTAGGTAGTTATCCATATTTGGTGGAAATAATCGCGCGAAGTCATAGCAATCGCACAGACGTTCCAACATCTTTCCTTCAAGAATCTTTTAGTATGTGTGCAGACCATCTAAACATGCATGTTTTTTGATCGGGCCCCAGTCAATATTTCTTTTCCCTTAGTTTGGGTCGTACACGGTGCTCTTCGTTGCCCCTTCCTAGCCCCTCGCCGTGTAAGATTAGATGGACGAAGAAAACTAGTCGCTCCAGTAGTGTTGTATAATGTCATTCAAAGCATACATATTGATTGAACAGGCCCGTAAGATGACATGATCTATATCTATTCAAAATTTGGGCTCTTTGCAAATGAGTAAACATTGATTCGACATGCCAAGAACATCTCTTCTTTAACCTGACCAAAGGAGCGTGTCGCAGGAGGTGGTACTGCCACTCCGAATGGGTCCGACAGATACATCTCATAATGGATATCAATGATAACAGTCCCGGTTGGGGATATCTTCTGTGACAATGCGGAGAGAACATCGTCGTATTCTGTTCTGTTGATATTCCAAAGAAAGATACTTGGTTAGTCAGTTGAAGTAGTAAGGTGGGGACGGAACGTCCGCTATTTCTGGCTGCTGACCTTCTGGGTGCTTTGGAAGTACCTCACCCCTACCACTGTAACAGACACTAAGAATAACCACTGGAAGTTGCCTGTTTCAACTGGGTCACTCGGTGTCTGCCTTTCAACATCAGTCACGTCCAAAATAGCCTTACTGTACAGTACAGTACACTACTGTCATAGGTTTTCAAGAATGGAAAGGTCATTTGTACAGTCAGTTAAGTAATCCCGTAAGGGGATGCTACGTTTGGCTATCCGCAACAGGCTTTGTGTCTATTGTGGAGTTTTCATTCAGAAATTTGTGTTCAGGTTTTTAAGCAGGACTGACGCCGCAAGAAGTCTTCGTAAACATATTATAAGCATAAGAAAATGCGAGCTACCAGTAACCTGTTCTGCATTGCCATCGGCCTTGTCGCTTCTTCAGTGGCCTGCACGATGGTGACAAAGTCACCGACAACAGTTGGGTATTGGCAACCGCTTGGGGTCAATGGTCCGTGAAGTTGTATATGGTCCAAACGTGCAAACGTTATTCAACTCATCGTGGGATACTGTACCTGGGTCTCTAACGTTAGCCTGATCTCGGAAAGCACATACTCTGTGCCATACGTGACACTCCCGATGGTTGCCTCCTCCGCCTCAATTTCGTGGTCAACCTCTGAACCTCCACCAGCGGTTTAACGACCACAGTGTTTCTTATGTATCCGCAGAATGAACGATCAGAGGGCTTTGGGGAAAAGACATTATCGGGCACTTCTTCCAATGCAATTCCGCCACAGACCGGGATATCCACGGCAGCCTCACCTCTAAGTCTCACGACCAGCACAGCAACAGGAGTAGAACCCGCTTTAAACTCGAACCGAAGTTCAAGTTTAGCACTATACTCACCAAAGACTCTAACGTCCAACGTATCATCAGACCACCCAAGCTCTACTCCAGCTTCTACTCCAGCTTCTACTCCAGCCTCTTCTTCAAGCTCTACTTCTGCAACTTCTACTTTAGCGTCTAGCGTAACAATAATTCCAAAGCCGACCGTAAGTAAGGTTAGTGATGTTTGTGATTTCTGCTCGCTTGAAAGTTCATACAAGTCAGAATTTCTTGCTTTTGCGATGGAACACCAGTCCACGGGACCTTAA
This sequence comes from Cordyceps fumosorosea ARSEF 2679, assembly GCF_001636725.1. NCBI lineage: Eukaryota > Fungi > Ascomycota > Sordariomycetes > Hypocreales > Cordycipitaceae > Cordyceps > Cordyceps fumosorosea. The sequence continues at coordinate 10,568 of NW_017387360.1, read as the reverse complement.
TGATTTTATACGGAGTAATGATGGCTGTATTGAAAGTAAGCTCAGGGTTAGTTCTCTTCTACAGCACCTCTTTTAGCAATACTGATAGAAAAAGGGGAAATTATTTTTCACACTGCGAGTTTGCGGAGATAAAAAATAAATTCTATTTCTCGGCGAGGTGCTATGACGACCGTCCGCACCATCCCCATCTTCACCGGGGAAAGCCTATAAATTTGGGTAAGTTGGAGGCAGGAAATGGAAATAAATATCTACTGAATTTTCAGGGTCCATTTTGCCTATAGATCCAGACAGAGGGTTTAGCCTGTAGGCGTACTTCCAGATAACTGCAGAACGTCTTTTGTCTGTTCGACCTGAAGTTTTACGCCACACGAATTGGCCCAGATGAGCGAAGGTACTTGTGCCGCGAGCTATCGGAGTTGGAACCATGCGAGGGCCTGCAGGCACTGAACGAGGCGCTTCGAAACGAGGTTCGAGAACAGCTGCTCTGGGCTGCGCAGCATGAAGCTCGTCAAAAGTCAAACATATCCTACCTACCCATGTCCACATTCTGGCAAGATAGTACCACCGCTAAAAGACGACGAAGGCCTATGGTCGTGGTTTACGTGTGAGGTTTGGGAATAGGTTCGTATGCTCCTGTAACGGGCTGAGCCCGGTTGTGGCTCGGCTTGCACTCTCGCCTCGGTGTTGGTCCTGGGCCATGTTCCGTGTTGCTCGTCCTACACCTGGTGAGGTTATGTGCTAGTTCTTCCGAAGTCGGAACTAGGCCGACTGTCAGTTCGTAGTCTTGCTCCTGTCATATTTTGTTGCTCTGGGTAGCAAGCTGCTAGAACTGTAACCTTCCCTGAGATCGATAGGTTCGTCGACTTCCTCTTGCCCGTTAAGGTATACCTCTTCGCCTCTCCATAGCTGAGCGTGTCTGTTGAAATTTCTGACGACCACGTCAACGGCTTGAGCCGCGTCTCACCTGGATTTTGTGATTGTTGCCTGAATGAGGCAGCGTGATTGTAGCCGCCGCCAGATCCGACGACTTTGTCGATGCTTGCTCTACCTCCAGGTCCCTCCTAATCCACAGCATACTCTGTTTCAGGCTTGCTGCTGTTGTGGACAGCAATTGACCGAGGTGGTGCAGGGGAATTCCTGCTGAATCAGTAGGGAATCATTTGCGTCGGTCTTCGTGATGTCCCAGCGCGACAGCTTACAATTACTTCATTTCGCAGCGACACAGAGGCAGGCATACCGCTATTTTCTAGTGAGATCGTTTGCATGGTATTAATAGCAAATGATTTACCGTTTCAGAACGATGTTTCATTTTGCCCCGAGTTGTCAGAGACACCTCAATGGGCAGCTGGCCCGAAAACAGTCCGCAAGGATTACCCTCATCCGGTCTGCTGGATCGCGAGCTGCGTAAAAGGGTTTTCAGTACTGTACTATCCGAGCCGCCGAGTCAAGCATCGTGCACTATCAAATGCCCTTCAACAGTCACGTAAACCGATGATTGAACTACTAATGCAGAAGTGTCTTTGGAGCAGCTGTGGAGATGCATGAATTTATGAACTTCCAAAAGTGGAACGTAGTGACAGAGCTTCGTACAACAGAAGAAGCCTTATGCTTTCCAGCCCCTACATAGTTAAGTACTCCAGTTAGTTATGGGCATTCTAATTTTGGCTAGCTCAGCTATCACATTCGCAGAGCTACAGTACTATATAGATCAGAGCGCAGCAGACTTGCACAAAGGAAACCACAATGAGTAAAACGATCCAAATTAACATCCAGGAATTAGCCCTGCCCGACTGGGTCGAGTCTGCCTTGTCAGCTATTGTCGGGCTCTTCCCCAGCCATGAATCGTGCTGTTCGCTCCGAAAACTCCTCGAAATCCTCACTCGCAATGTTTGGCATTATCTGGCCTTCACACTCAACGAAAAACGCACGACCATGTTTTATGAGGGTCTTGCCCTTCTCCATGAGCACCTACTGGCGGTTTTCACATATATCAATCGAGTCGAAAGTCATCTGCTCACGCCGGATACCCGTTCTCACATGTATACACCACATTGTTACGTCTTTGTTACGCTTGTACTAGCTAACAAGTATATTCATGATTTTTCATTGATCTCTAAACAGTGGTTTTTTTTAATTCCAAAGATTTTACCTCTGAGCTTAGAGGACTTGAAGACAATGGAGCTAGAGATGCTTGGCTGGATGAAATGGAGACTTGCTATTTCAGGAGAGGAGCGAGAGAAATTCAATCGTGTTATTTCTAAGTACTCACCGGTTATCTTTCCAAAACCAAGGCTTCCGCAAGGAACTACGGCCTGGAGACCAGCTGAATAGAGGGAGATCAGTTAATATCCATGTACAGTACCAGAAAGATGTGAAGATACTACAATGCGCAGAGATGAGCGCTGAAAAGGGAACTCCGCGTCAAAGTTAGATGCTGTGAAACCGGTGGCGTCAATGAACAGGTACTGTCGTAGGTGTGTTATAGATCGAGATTAACGGTCAGATACAGGAGCGAAAAAGGAGACCTCGGGGGCGGAGACCGCGGGGTTGGCGCCAGAACCCTTGGGCAGCAGGTCTTGGGATCGCGACTTGGCCGTGGTGGGGTTTTGGGGGATGGCGGGCTGGCAGCGCCAGACAATGACTACGCGCCTGCCAGACCTCCTATGCCCAGTGCAGCTAGTTCAGAGTCATCCTTAGATGGCCACCCTGTGACTCATAACCGGGAAGCTTTCAATTGCACTTTTTGGGCTTAGCCTGTCAGCAGATTCTTGTGGGCAAACTATCATTAGCGTTTCGTGCTCGCTGGCGTTTACAACTTGCCGTGTCTCCGTTCGTCACTTCGAGGCCTTCCCCACAAGCAAGATATATCTCTTCAATATTTGCTGTTTGAGATACGGTCTCACGCTCAATGTAATTAACGCTAAATTATGCCGCGATCAAAGGCAACATCTGTTGCAATACCGCATACGTAGAATTATGCTTATTTGATGTCCCCGCGGCAGCCCAGACATTCAAGAAGCAGCGAACATGAAGGTTGGCAGGCTCCAGGAACGGTGAAGCTACAGACCATTGGGCTTTCTCTCCAACAGAGCTGAGCTATCAACCCTCGGAAATTGCTCGGTATGCGCTCTTCAGCATCATTTTGTAGGCACACTTGATGCATCCACGTGTCACAGAAGTCGCAGCCAATTAGCATGTCATCAGGATTGGCGGGGTTCTGGCACGTGCAGATGAGATTGATTTCCTGGTTGAAGTTAGCCCAGGCGCGTCTCTTGCGGAAGGAGAGAAACTACGCTGAGCTCTGTTGTAATTCAATTGTATGCCTGCCTCCAATACATGGCATTGATAATCTCTTTGCTCTCATTCTCTTTGAAGTGTTCGACATTGACATGCTCGATGACACTCAAAACATCGATGATATCCACTGTATGCGTTAAACATGGCTTTTATAGTAGCCACGTACACATACTGTGATTAGAGGCAATCAATTCATGGATGCCATGGAACCGCTGCCTCCCTGAGCCTTGTGGATTGCCGCCGACGGTGGCCTTGGGTAGCTCCTCCGGTAAGTACATCCAAACGACGCGCGCAAAAACCTCGTCTTTATTAATCGCCCTGATGTCGAGGATTTGCGCAATCTAGCAGTCCCCATTGCCACCTTTGTCGTGGGCAACTTTGACGAAGTCACCCTTCTCGTATTGTATCTTGTGCCCATCAAACGGCCCTTTTGCAAAGGTTAGCGCTCACTGCTTTTCATGTTGGCGAAACACCGACCCACATGTAAAACTTTGATCCGGCTTCAGGCTGGCCCAAGTGTCACGCCCGTATGATTAAACATGATAATAGATGTCCAGATTGTCATGGGTACTGAACTTTCCGCAGGGATCGAAGGAAAAAGTTTCACGGAGAGGCATGTTTTGGTCATAGTCGCGGCGAGTCTTCGCTAGAGAGTTAGCGTCGAGGGCGCTGCTGACTTCAAAGAGGCAGGAACGAGACGTTGCAACGCGCGCCCTCCCAGAGTGAGCGTGAACTTTCCCTCTCGTTGACCCTTGTGCGCTTCAGGCGCGACGTCTGCTTATGGCTACAGGCACAGATGCTACCGTGCTTGCTCCTTGGGCCATCTTTCGCTGGGAAGGACTCGTTTGACAGTAGACTTTATTCTTTTTCTGAGTTTTTGAATGACTTTCGCTCTCTCTGTGTTGTCGTCGTACCCTAATTTCGTTCGCGATGCCGTTATCGTGCGGCGGTTGGCCCGCCTCGGCGGCATGGCTTTGCAATGTTGGCAGTTGAGCCGGACATAAGAATTCAAAGTTGTGTTTCACGTGAGGTCTTTCTGAAGGTATTTTGCTGAAGGAGCAGATCCTTATTGGGGCGCTGTCTCCTGGATAGCGAACAACTCTGTTCTTAAATAGCCAACAAGGTGTGGACCCCACCTGCGCCACGCCGCCTCATCAGTTCATCATAGGCTTCAGCGTTATACAGTACACGCCGTTTTGTTTCAGAACAACAGCCACCGCCCAACCAACTGCACCTTATCCAAAACTAGAAAATTCATTCATTTTGATTTATTACGCCCGGTGACTTCCAGCCTAGGTACATGTTTGGCTGTTCGTATCATCCACTCCACCTATCCCTGCCGTTCTCTGATCGCTCCCGCCTCGTCTTTCAAACCCATCTGCCCACACTCCGCGTTGAGTGTTATTGATGACTAGCTATCTTGTGGGGCTATTCCCCAAGTGTTCAGTTCAGCGTCCTATCTACAGCGGCTGAAGCGGCGCCTGTTATCAGCGACACGAATGCGTGTGCGATTCTGAGGTAAGGCGAGTGGCGGTGTAGTTAGTCGTCGTTCAATCAGCCAGAGTCCAACGCAAATCGGACTGTGGCCCGGACCGCTTTCATGTTGGGTGTCCAGTTTGGTCCATCTGATGGAGTTCTCCCTCCGACATAGAATGAAATGTTGCTTCTCTGTGTTTCGGTGCATTCCGTCATCCCCTTTCGATGTGCCTCCCATTTCGGGCAACATTTGCTTGACGGTACCACTGCAGGTTTGTTTCTCGTCAGAACTAATACGCGCTTGTAACCACTTGGCACATGTAGCGCATATGCCAATGCTCCCAATGCTCCGAAATATGGCTCTGTTCAGCCCTTGGTCCAATTACGAACGAGAATGTCTCCCGTCTTCCATCTGGTTGTGCCGTGAGTGGACATGGCATAACTCCACCCACACCCACTTCATCGTTGCGGGCGGAACTGCTCGTGGCCATTACTACATCTCCTGTCGCAGCATCCTGAGCCATGACACCATCGGTCACGGTCCCGACTCTCTTTCTCCATGGGGCCGGCAATATGGACACGTCTTCCCGTCGGACAGCTCCTTATCGAGACAAGCGCTATGGAAGCTATGCTTGCAGGGCAGCAGTTTAATCTCCTCCCCGACAGCAACCAGGTCTAGACAGATACGGCAATCGAAGCTCTCTTCTGCTCTTGATCTCGAAACAATGGCATATCCTTGCTTTGATACTTGCTCGAGGTCAGAAGTATGAAGATGAAGGACGGAGCGCGCCAGCAGCATTGTATAAATATTGGACCAGCCGTTACTCGCCGAGGCCCAGAGAGCATTGCGAAGGCCAGCCAGGCTCTCGCCCTCGCTGGCACGACTTAGGAAAGGCTCGAGAAGCAGTCGAACAATGTCGATGTGTCCCTCTTTGGAGCTGATTTGGAGCGCCTCGCGTAACCACTTGAGGCTCTGGTCGTCGCTGACACGACTTAGGAAAGGCTCGAGAAGCAGTACAACAATGTCGACATGTCCCTGTACGGAGCTGTTGTAGAGCACATTGCCAAGGTTATCTAGGCTATGGCGGTCGCTGGCACGACTCAGGAAAGGCTCGAGAAGCAGTCGAACAATGTCGATGTGTCCCTCTTCGGAGCTGTAGTAGAGCGACTTGTAAAAGCAATTGAGGCTATGGCGGTCGCTGGCACGACTCAGGAAAGGCTCGAGAAGCAGTCGGACAATGTCGACATGTCCCTGTCCGGAGCTGACATAGAGCGCCCCGCGTAAGCATTCGAGGCTCTGGCTGTCGCTGGCACGACTCAGGAAAGGCTCGAGAAGCAGTCGAACAATGTCGATGTGTCCCTGTCTAGAGCTGACATAGAGCGCCTCGCGTAAGTACTTGACGCTCTGACGGTCGCTGACACGACTCAGGAAAGGCTCGAGAAGCAGTCGAACAATGTCGATGTGTCCCTGTCTAGAGCTGACATAGAGCGCCTCGCGTAAGTACTTGACGCTCTGACGGTCGCTGACACGACTCAGGAAAGGCTCGAGAAGCAGTCGAACAATGTCGATGTGTCCCTGTCTAGAGCTGACATAGAGCGCCTCGCGTAAGTACTTGACGCTCTGACGGTCGCTGACACGACTCAGGAAAGGCTCGAGAAGCAGTCGAACAATGTCGATGTGTCCCTGTCTAGAGCTGACATAGAGCGCCTCGCGTAAGTACTTGACGCTCTGACGGTCGCTGACACGACTCAGGAAAGGCTCGAGAAGCAGTCGAACAATGTCGATGTGTCCCTGTCTAGAGCTGACATAGAGCGCCTCGCGTAAGTACTTGACGCTCTGACGGTCGCTGACACGACTCAGGAAAGGCTCGAGAAGCAGTCGAACAATGTCGATGTGTCCCTGTCTAGAGCTGACATTAAGCCTCTTGCGCATGCATGCCACACTCTCGAAAGTTTCAAGTCGACTCATACTGTAGTGATTGGATAGCGGAGAGAGAAGAGCGCCGGCCTTTTATAAAATAATGCTGAAGTCGAACTGTAGACATTCGAAAGTAAACAGCTAAAAATAGCGACCCGTCCTTGAATCCAAAAAAAGCGACAGTCAGATGGCTTACGCTATTAAGAGCAGTCAGTACACATGACGCTTAGAAATGGATTTTTCCGCGAGCAACTGGCTTGAGCAGAAGATTGTGCGGCTTCTGAATGATCAAAAGTTCCATGCCGTCAGTAGAGCGAAGATAAGCATCCTGCCCGTGTGGAGCTCGCTCACCGGAAGCCCTCCGTTCTTATTTTGAATGTTGCGGTGGGAGGGACGTGGCGAAGTAAAACTCTGTCATTTGAACTTGGTGTGCAAGTATGACTAAACAAGTGTAGCCGGGCTATACAGATGAAAATACTCTAGATGGATATGAGAGCATAATGGAAGTCGTCTATACTACTCACTACGAGGGTTCGGTCTTAGTTGATGGAAACCATTGTCAACAGCAAATATATGGCACTAGTTGATTTGATGATCTCTGTGTTTCATGCCGACCAGGTTCCTTTACATCTTGCACATTACCTTGCTTGAAACACGGAAGTCGGCTGTTTAATTCGCTACTGCTCATTTCATAGCTGTTGGTTGTTTTTTTTGGCGGGGGGGGGGCCGAGGGCCACGCTCGATGGTCATGCAAACCTAGACCATGTTTGGAGCAGCCGCGTTTTGTTCAGCGCCCTCGAAGCACGCCAGCCACCCTGCCACTTTACGCTGCAACCTGGCCGTTCATTGGTCAAACGCTACCTCCACATTCCTCTTCAGGCAATGTTGCTATGAAGGGAAGCCTTGCCCATCTCTTGTAAAACCTGTAAATCCGTCCAACTCTTTCCAGCAAATAGAGCAATGTTGAAAATGAGAATCTGCAGAGTAAGGTATAGTCGGGCTCAGGTTCAGCGTCCACATGAATCCATAGACCGATTTTGTGGTGGCAGCCAAAATCGGCCTAAACATGTCCGACTTTGGTTTTTCTATTTGCCCAGAGTGTTAAGTTCACTTCTTTCAGGTATGATGCGTCTTTGAGGACTGGACCCTTCTTGCATCGATTCTGGTCCAGAAGAAGCTTGAGGGCAGCGATAGATCGGGAGCTGATGACTCTGCCCTCACTTTTCTTTTGGGCGCGAAGTCCCGAGACATCGGCGCGGTACTCGAATTGCGTGACAAGCATCGCTGCAGGCAGCCTAGTGCGAGGTGAATCTTCTGTGACGTTCCAGCCTACGGGGACAAGGCAGGGCATCTCAGTCGACTTATCATAGCGGGCGATACCGGTTCCTGTTGTCCCGAAGTCGATAGCGACACGTTTCGCTTTGTGCTTTTGTTGTGGCATCGTGCTTGGCGACTTGAGCAAGAGAGTTTCGATGAAGGGGCATCTTACAACACGTATCACACGCGTCGCGCAAGTCGTGCCGCTCTGGCGAGAGAGGGAGGTGGGGCGCTCGGTGCGCACCCACCGCTGATGCGTCGCGCTCGCTTCAGAAAGCACCAGCCTAACTGTACGTAAGCGAACGGAACATTCATTCATTGTTTATTACGCCCGGTGGCTTCCAGCCAATAGGCTCACTAGCTAGTCTTACGTACACTTCTGTCTCCCCTCATTTCCTCATCCTTGTTCGTGTTCTTACCCATGTGCGGTGTCCATTTCGGCAATTACCCCCTACCCCCTCAATCAGAAGGACAAATCACTCCATCTCGTGCTCGCGCTTGCTCGCATCTCTTTTCGCTGTTCTCCCATTACAGGCATTGGAAGAGGAAGTGCTCCACCGTTTTCCTCGCCTGTCCGCATGCGCATTGTTCATAGGTCACTGCCTTGATGCGGTGGAGATAACCATTCAGTCTTGCCATGTCTGTTCTTAGTTGGGGAAGCGCTGAGCGCTCCTCTCATGGCCATTTCCTAAGAGCGGCATCCATTTCCTTGGAGAATTTCCCTACTCCTTCAGGCAAACACCGTTCACCTCCAAGTTTTCTACGTCCGATGTTCAAAGTCGTGGATTTCATCAGCGGAAACTGAATCTCAGGTGCCGTGCTTGCTGTGTTGCAGTTTTGGCTTGTATCTTGGCCGCTTGCAACAGTTTGTTCTTGCTCGATGAATCCCAGCCTACAACGATATTGTTTGCCTTGCCAATCAGCTGACCCACCGAGTCGTGAATGCATTTGATGAAATCTTGTCCTGATTGCCGATACGGCCGGTTCAGTGCCCTCGTCGAGTCAGGCCAATGTGATCAGCCGGCTCGACTTTGCCGCTACCGCTGTTCCGACTGCCCCACGTTGTAGCCAGGATAAACGTAAACAAATTGTGCTTTGAGAAGGGTCTCAGATGGACAGATTGGCTGACTCTAGAAAGGGTCCACTATCTGTCTATTTCCGAGCTATACAATGTACAAGCCCGCTTCTTATGCAGAGAGGGCAGAAGCGTACACCAAATCCTATAATAAGCTCTGCACGATGGTTCAGCTCATATAAATGATCTCGTATTTGCCATATCGGTACAATCCGTCGGACAATCTACAATGCGACGACGTGCGAGACTTCAAAAGGGGGTACCACAAACGCGAGACCGCGAGCCTCATGAGCAGATATGGACGAAACAGTTTGCCAAAGCCAAAATCAGCGGCAGCAAAAAGTCAGATTCCGCGCTCACACGGCAGCTCATACAAGCAACGAAATGCGATGGCAGCGATAAAACTCGGCATCACGCTTCTATTCTGTCCTGTCAGGCAGTTTCAGAACAGATGCGTCATCGTGAGGATCCGGACAAACGAAGCGGGCGAGCTCCCACAGTCAACGCTGAGGATGCTTACAAGACACGCTTGCAATTTTGCAGCCATACCACAATGAATCCTGAGCCGAACAACGACGAGGCCGAGGTACTTGTTTTTCAGTTGGAGCTGTGAGAGCTAGCAGGATGGGGAGCCTTTGCCGAGCATAGGAGCAGTCAAGCACTGATACTTTGTGAGTTTGGTATTAATATGCAGCTGAATAATACCGCCCGCACGTACAGATGGACAAGAGTATGCTTCGGCTGTGCGCCAGGGGCGCTGCCCGCGGCACGTCCCCCGTGGACGTCGCCCAGTAACGTACATCTCCCGGGCGCCATCGCGGGGCGGGATCGTTATCTGAATTCTGCCAGTAGTCATATGCTCGTCTCTAAGATCAATAATTTCAACTTCTTTCCAAGTGAATTCCGCGCGGCATACAACTCATCGTATTTTACCTAGTAAAGTGACCTCGTGAAACTGATTGTAAAGCTCAAGCAACCGACAGCTTATGATTGACCCCTACCAAGGAGCATTCTTCGCAGTGATAGAGTCTGACTATCGGCTTCTCGCCCGCTAGCGACTTTTGTGCATGCGCCAGGCGTTCCAAAGCGTTGCCATGATTCGAACAGACTGCAATTTATCTTGCTGGCCCTTCCGAGCAGCATTCGTAGCTTGTAGCCCGTGCCAACTAGAAGTAATGGCGCAGACACTAAGCTAGCGGACCATGCTCAGGAGCTCGGAGATCGACTGGGAACATTTGCGGCAAGACGAGCGGGGAGAATGCAGACGGGGGCATTGCAAATAGCAAAAGGTAGTTCTTTCGCAGCTGCAAACACTGGAAGATTCATGACTTGCCACGTTAGACTTGGAAATCGTTCTGCACACCCAGCTCAAATGCGAAGCCATACAACACATAAATCCTAGTTTATATAACAACATCACCTCCAACGTATTATAGAACAGGCTATCATGGGCTGGGCCTTTTTGGTATCACGGACCCGCTATTT